>NC_091121.1:148997032-149239532 GCF_040183065.1 Periplaneta americana | reverse complement strand
TCGAGAAAAATTATGAGAACCTGAGCCAGAATAACTAAAATTCACAAACTTCGGCTTTCTATGCTATTCATAAACCTCGAATTTTAGGTTAAATGTATATATTTTTCTGTAGGGATAAACTAAAACGGGAATCGAATCCACGCATTTCGAAGCTCCAGATGAGCAGGCACACACACCTACCACCAGAGCTACGCCAGTGAGCAGTAAATTATTACTCAACATGAAAAACAGAAACGCAATGACTATATTTGTACAGCAGTGACAAAAAAAAAATCGGACTGACCCTTGTAGCTGATTTCAGAGCCTTGTTCACTCCAGAGCACGATAGATTGGTAAATAAGACTTTCGTGGTTCGAATCCTGCCTGGGAAGGAAACTTTTTTTTGTTCTTTATTCAAATTTATTCCCAATACTTTTCGATTGCTGGTAAAATTCATGTTCTGGGAACAATAAGTTCATTAAGTAGTAAAATATCGCTGCAATCGAAAAGTTTCTCTTTATTCTAGTATCAAGTAATTTGTTATTCGTTATGTAGTTTAGTAGCTATGAATTTTTTAATTGTTTCACGGACTTATGAATAGCCCTGTACTGTCATATGAACAAGGTTAGACTATCCCACTACCCTATCCTTGTCTGTTCGTTGAAGTTGCATGACGCAGAGTCAGCAATAGTTTTTCTATGAAAAAGTTGACTGCAGCTATTTTATTGATATCTGTATTTAATAAGATGAATAGGATATAAATCAATGCTGTGACATTTGTTATTCGTATATTACAGTAAGTTTTAAGAATTACTGAAATAAATGTATGCTTCCAATGACAGCGCTCAAGTGTGTTGATTTACTATAAAACCACAGCTAAGAGACACTAACGCGTCTTGTTTCCGTTCATCTAAAGAATGACGTCATATAAATAAAATGTGAACTTGTGTGTGAAACCAACAGGGCAGGGAAGCACTTACATTAGGTCTATGCGAACGATACCGAATTCACACCGATATGCAATAGAAATACGTGGACCATAGATTATAACCATCCAGGTGATTCCTGAACATATAAGATAATATATTTTGTCACTTATATAAGCGCACCGAGTGGTTGAAGAGCTACGACTATCACGATTTGTTGAAGCCCTTAGTAGAGAGCGTACTCTACGAAACAGGTTTCGCTCAGGTAAATTCCATCGGCCTTTTGGAGCTAAAGATTGAACGAGACTGCCGAGGAATTAGTGTGTATATTTCCCCTGGATCGAGCGTGGAAAGGTTTTGTGTTGCGTAATATGGACAGGTAACAAAAAGTGTCGTGCTATTTTTTCTACGGAAATATCCTGGCATTAAATAAAATGTAATTCAACAATCTAGAATTGAGAACCTGACATTTTAAATGTGCTAAGTGCCAAAAACAACTTCCTGAAATATTGATGAAAAAC
Organism: Periplaneta americana; assembly: GCF_040183065.1. Lineage (NCBI taxonomy): Eukaryota > Metazoa > Arthropoda > Insecta > Blattodea > Blattidae > Periplaneta > Periplaneta americana. The sequence goes on along the minus strand of NC_091121.1, from coordinate 149,238,106 downwards.
ACACTGTGAATTGCATGCTGAGATGCCTAAACTCCGTCTTTTGGCGCACGAATGAGACACTTACCTGTACAGTTGAGCCACAGTCTAGTATATACAGTCACGAAGCTTGAGTTATTGAGGGTACTAGGAACAATAGTCTGTGCCGGTACTATTTCGCATTGTCTGTGATGAGGCGATAGTAGCGATCCTGGTGGTTAGCAACTATCTATGGATGCATATTCCCTACGTATTGAGCTTCGTGACTGTATGTACTAGATGTGGTTGAGCTACGACAAAGACAATCATAATGGATGTTCCTCCCTTAGGTCGAATAAAATGAAATTTGAGAAATTGGCACTTAGCACACTTAGAATGTTAGATCTTCAATTTATAAAGTGAAACATGGGAGAAAATGACTCATTTTTAAATAAAAAGGCGCATAAATCGCGTTTTAACTGGAGAAAAACTCGACAACATAGTCTATATAGATAGGCTAGAACAGTCTCCCACGAAATCGTTAAGAAAGAAAGTTAGCTCAACAGCTAGGTGTATCCAAGACAACAACTTGGAAAGCGATGAAACTGTTAAAACTAAAGTCTTATATCCATAAGGCAACAGGATCACAAATTTAATCAAACGGACCATGTATCCAGGGTTCAATTCTATCGATAGAGACGAAATCCAGTGTCTATCTTGATTAAAAAAAAACGTAAAATATGCGTTACAGAGGATGATTGACAGTTCCAAAGCTTATTATGAGGTAAGCCAATAAATTACATCTGTAACGTAATGAATAAGTCAAGAGCTTTTACTGCCGAAAGCTAATGCGCTGAATCACTACATCGTAACTTCAATTCGTACTCCTCTCGTAATGACATTTTATTGAGCATATTTTTCCTCAGTATATATGTCACAACGCATTAGGGAGACCCAAGGTTCCAATTGAATACTGCTTTGATTTCGGACTCATATAGGATTCTCAGGTAGATAAGTGTACATACCAAAACTTTATTCGGTGTGCATATTCTGAGAAGACTATTTCTGCTCATTACTCTTTAATTGAGCGGTCATCAGCACAGTGTACCCTCGGGGTAGCGTCTCTTACCCGTGGATAAGAGACAGCACTATGGTGCATCCGTGGCTGCTGGCGGGTATGCTCTCTTCCTCTTCATGTTGCACGACGGAGCATATTACGATGCACTACTTACACGTTACCTATTTAAGCGAGTGCTGACGACCACTGCTTTAATTGAATACTTCACATTCAAAAAAAGTTGATTCATAAGCTGATACTTATTGTTCATCCACTTTAGATTAAAATGAAATCTGACCTGATTTGATCTGAAATTGCAACTCTATTTCGTCGTAGACAAAAACTTCTTGTTAAGTGAGGCCCGGTGTCGTGCAGGCTCATGTCACGTTGAAGTCCCACCATGTGTCTAAGTCATGCCCAAGCAGACGGGGAAGAGATAAGTATGGGATTTAGGCCTAATATTTTATATTAATATCTGCTCGTCAGGTTAATGAATTGTCGCGTCTGTGACTAAGGCGACAGCGACATGGTATTACATCCAGGTGGTTCGGACCTCGGCCAGGTCGTGATGGAATCTGTGATTGACAAAGCAGACTTTGCGGACGGTTTCCTCGGGGTACTTCCCTTTTCCTCTGTCATTAATTTCACAAACACTCTCCACCTTCCCCTCATTTCATCTATCAATTGCTATCGTTAAAAATAGGCTTAGGTGAAGATTTTGGGGATAGCAAGGGTTTCCTATACTGATATGGGATTTAAGATCTTGGAGTTCCAGGACATGGGGTTTATCAGCTAGGCTCCTTGTCTAGGGATCGGACCTGGCTCTGTCAGGGCTGAGGCAGGGTTGCCTGCATGTCAGCATCGGATTCAGGAATGCCGCCCAGGCTACATATCGGAGTGGAACAATTTAATATTACCTAGAATAAGGGTCTAATAATAATTGGAGTCAACCCTTATTCCGGTGTATTCAATATATTATATCCCCTACAGAACGTGTATATTGGACCAATGTGAGCTTTAGTGCATGGATTCATTTAGAGTCTGGCCCCCGAAAAGCCAGTGAACTGTTTAGTTATACAGTTTGATTACACAACTTTTAACACTATATCACTTCGGAATATGCATTATGTGTCTTCCTAGTGTTAAATTCTATCGTACCTGATTAACATGTTTCGGCCTGTTATGGACCTTCTTCAGAACTGGTTGTTGCTGGTCTTGGCACCTTTTGTTTTGTTTCCGGTGGGGGTGTGTTTGTGTAGTGTAATGTGGAGTCAAAGAGTGTGTGTGTTCTGAAATTGAGTTGCGTGTTGAGAATTTAATTTGGATGTGTTTTTGTGTGTCTGTATATTTCGTATTGTTCTAGTGTATCTAGTTTCTGGCTTTTTGGTTCGATGTGTAGAATTTCCATGTCTGTGTTGATGTCTCTGTAGGTGTGGTTAGCATTTGTGACGTGTTCTGCATATGTGGATGTGTTTTGTAATTTTGTTATGGTTGTGATATGTTCTTTGTAACGTGTTGAAATGATCTGCCTGTCTGTCCTATGTAGAATTTGTTGCAGGTGTTACATTTGAGTTTGTATACGCCTGTGTGGTTGTATTTGTTTGTTTGTGTTGTTTGTGTGTTGAGACGTTTTTGTAGAGTATTATTTGTTCTGTATGCGATGTTGTAATTTAATTTCTTAATATTTAGTTATATAGTCTTGTATTATCTGTGCGATCACCTGAGCTTCATTCATTCATATTGTTCTGCCCAAGGGTAGGTCTTTCATTGCAAACCCAGCATTCTCCAGTTTTTCTTCTTTTCTGCCTTCCTATTAGTCTCCTCGTATGATTCATACATACAGTATCTTAATGTCGTCTATCATCTGATATCTTCTTCTGCCCCGAACTCTTCTTCCGCTCACCATTCCTTCCAGGCAGTTTCTTCTCAGCCAGTGAACCAGCCAACTCCTTTTTTTCTTCCTGATCAGTTTCAGCATCATCCTTTCTTCACCCACTCTTTCCATCACAGCTTTGTTTCTTATTATGTCTGTCCATTTCACACATTTTCCTCCACATCCACATTTCAAATGCTTCTAGTCGCTTTTCTTCACTTTGTCGCAATGTCCATGTTTCTTCCCCATACAATGCTACACTCCACACCAAGCACTTCACTAGTCTCTTCCTTAGTTATTTTTCCAGAGGTCCGCAGAAGATGCTCCGTTTTCTATTAAAAGCTTGCTTTTCCATTGCTATTCTCCTTTTGACTTCTTGACAGCAGCTCATGTTACTGCTTATAATACACCCCAAGTATTTGAAGCTGTCCACTTGCTCTACTGACTCATTTAGAATTCGCAAGTTCGCTTTCTTTACTTTTCTTACTATGACCATGGTCTTCGTCTTGTTTGCATTTATACCCATCCCGTAGGGACCCATACTGCTCACAGCTGTCATTTAGCTCTAGTAACATATCCTTTAGTATCCTCTCCTCTTCTGCTAAGAACGCTATATCACCAGCAAATCTTATGAACGTTATTCTCCTTCCTCCTACTGTCACTCCTCCCATGTTCTGAAAACAGTTCTTCACTAAATCCTCCAAGTAGATGTTGAACAGAGTAGGTGATAAAGGGCATCCTTGACATATTCCTAGCCCTATTTCGCTTCCTTCTGACATTTCTTCTCCTATCCTGACTTTCACTCGTTGTTTCATATAAAGGTTACTGAACAGCCTCCTCTCTTTCCAATCCACGCCAATTTTCTTTAGAATTCCCATCAGTTTATTCCAATCCACTCTGTCAAACGCCTTTTGTAGGTCCACAAATACTATACACACTTCTTTATTCATCTCTAGATATCAGTCTGGGAAGATGTCTTGTATTGCTTTTGTTATCGCAGATTAGTACAGCAATCCTTCGACTCACCCCCATTTCACACGCCCTGTTATGTTTAAAATTGTTCCTGGCCCGGGAATACACACAGATCCACTGGCTCTACTAATTGTCTTCCCTCGGAAAAATGACTTGTAAGTTACATCAGCTGCCAGATTTGACTGCAAGATGGCTAATACAGCAGAGATGATCTCTTCCTTACATCATTTTGTTGACGTCACGAGGTGGGAAGTGAAGAAGCCTCCAAGACATGGAGGCGCAGTCGGTCTGGCTGGCTGCGGATAACCACAGGGTCGTGGACAGTAAGCTTCTGCGTGCGAAAAGGGCCCGCGTATCGTTGGTTATCATAATTACGGTCATTGTAGGACTAGTTTTCAGGGTGTGTGCACGGTTTATTATAATTTTATTCATATTACGAGCAACAGGAGTAAGAGGTGAAGACTTTCCTTCCTACAGATATGCCAAGGGAACAATAAATTATCTCTATATTAGTGTAAAAGTGAATAAATGTCCAGATGATAGGTAAAAACAATATTACAAGATAACAACAATAACAATAACAATAATAATAATAATAATAATAATAATAATAATATTTATCCATTTATGAGGGGTACAGGGCTTCAACTAAAGGCTGGTTCACAATAAACCGGGAACGAGAACCAGAATGAAAACGAGAAGCAGAGGACGTGAATATGAAAATTTTTGATTCACAATAAACCGAGAACGTAGGCGACTATGCATATCGATATGTATGTCAATAACGATATGTAAAGTCGATATTACGCATTCTGATGTTATTTGTGTATAATTGACCAATGGCGTTCTCTCATGAGTACAAGGCAGCCAACATAAACACAGGTTAACCAACTTCGAAATTTCAACTGAAACATTTCATTAGGTACGGTACTATAAATATGCCCATGCAACTTTATTATTACAACCTTTTTTAAGTATACTATAACGTAAAATAATTAGAGAAGAAACATTTGTAATAGAACAAAAATGAACACAACAGTAGTTATTGAATTGAAGCGTGAATATGTAGTGTGTAATACAACCAATACAGTAATAAAATATGATTCGCTTCCGATCGGTGTTCAAAGATGCAGCTATTGAAAGCCACGTATTCTCCTTCATTTTTTCATCTTTATACGAGACGCGCCGCTTATCGTAAATGTGAGGATTTCAATATTAGAATCTCATCAAATAAAACTTGCTCCATGATGCACAGCACAGAACAAAATAATGCATAGATTATGTCACGGTCTTCTTGCTTCAAAATATACGACGACAAAATAGCTTTTAGATGGCAATAGAATGAATCTAGTGGGCTGTGATCGGAAACGTGAACGCCAAAGTTGAAACTTGGCCAACTCTCCGTTCCCGATCCCGGGCTCCGGCAAGCTTTTCGTTAATTGTGAATGCTCACATTTAAATTATACATTTTTAACAATTTTACCGTTCCGATTCTCGTTTCCTGTTTATTGTGAACCAGCCTTAAGTGTCCTCAGGGCACTATTCTGGGCAGTTAATTTAACAGTCTTCCAGGTGTAACTCTTGACTTCTTTCTACTGTACTGGGGGTTCCAATCCAATGCCTTAAGAGTCTGGTTGGTTACCGAGCTGGTCGCTCGTAACCTATCTGATGGCTGGGCAGAAAGTCAGGGTGATCAGAACGAAGTTTGCTTGCGCCTGCCAGTCAATGCTTTGCTTTTTCAAAATTGTTTTAAAAAACAGTAACACTTTGTAAAAGTACCATGACATGAGTAAATAAAATAGTTCGCACATTTTTTATCGTTACATTTCTGTATTTGTAAGGTAGTGATATGTAATTTTCTCTCTAAAAGGTTTTAGTATTTTCATATCCTCTGCTTTATCCAGTTTTAAAAAATACGTAATAGTTTTTAAGCATAATGTTGCGTTATAAGCATACAATATTTAGCTACGTTTGTAGCCGTAAGTATACTTTCTTTCATATTACTACCAAAATTTCATTCTCCTTCCCTCAAATTCAACAAAGAGAAGCATCCGAGAAAGCATTAAAATTAACTCAAGTACAAGACAGTTTCATAATCAAATTAAAGCTATTCTATGTTGGGATCAAAGGAAACTTTAACTGTGCAAGTCGCAGATTGCATAATGAATGAATAAACACTTCATTAAACGTTCCGCATCGGTGAAAGATAGATTTATTTTTAAATTTATAAGCGTTGTGTTGAATGTTTTGATGTTCCGAACAATACATTTTAGAAACATTCTGAAGCAAATACTATCGATGTACAGTATTTCAATTTGAGATGGCAGGGCATGTAGATGTATGGGCGAATCCAGAAATGCATATAGAGTGTTAGTTGGGAGGCCAGAGGGAAAAAGACCTTTAGGGAGGCCGAGACGTAGATGGGAAGATATTAAAATGGATTTGAGGGAGGTGGGATATGATGATAGAGAATGGATTAATTCTGCTCAGGATAGGGACCAAAGGCGGGCTTATGTGAGGGCGGCAATGAACCTCCGGGTTCCTTAAAAGCCAGTAAGTAAGTATAGTATTTCAATAAAAATATAGAGGTTTTTTTTTTTAAGTAAGCGATTTCTTCTTCTGAAGTTTTATTGTTGTGCCCCCATCTTATTACTTCATGTGATTTCATCCCCGTAAAATATTTGTTAATAATTTTACATTTCGCACACATGAATACCTTTAATAGGCATGGACTCGTTCAGATTTTGTTACATATCGCGGTTGTTTCTGCAATAACTCCTATTTGACATATTTATCGATTTTTAGAATTTTGCCCTATTAAATAACTTAAATAGTGATACAGCAAATAATAAAATGTCCTATATGTAATTATATTTCTTTGTTTCGAAAATGTAAGAATTCACGGCTGCCATAGGATGAGTGTGTTTTTTCTTCCTACTAAAAACTTTTATATTTTCCACATTGGAGTTATTGCAGGAAAAACGACGATATTATCGTTTTGTACTTCCTTGCAGTATTTGACAAAATAGCTTTGCACAGCAATTTTCCAAGACGACAACAGGTCGAAAAGATAGAGAAGAATAAGCGATTCCAATGTATACAGCATGTGGCAGTCTTTGCACAGAGGAAAGTTGTTTAAATTGCTTTTCCCTCTGAAGCAAACATTCCCTGCATAAACACGCCTTATATTTCTAACAAACCGATGATCTATATAACATCTGATAAAAAGTATTTCTCCGGGGCAGAAAAGAAGTGATGGAGATGAAGTGATAATTCGACCAAGACCTTCGAGTTCTATAATAATTAGAGATCCATAATGTTCCAAGTTCAATGTCTGGATATAATGCGGCCCCTTGTGTAGCGCCAGTCGGCGCCAGAGACCGGCATTAAAGGAGTACGAGCCTTGTCCATCATCCACACTTCACTTCCTGTTCCATTACGTCACACAGTGAGTGCGCAACCAACGGGCCGCAAGAACCCCCGAATCCTGTGTGCTTATTCTTGACAGAATTAATGATGCTGAATCAAAAATGCCTTATTTAGAATTAAAGTCCACCACTGTGAAATACTAGTAGCATATGAAGCTATAAAACCAGCAGTTCGAGCCTTCATTCACGTGTTTTTTCTGGGCTCGAGTTCATCACATGTTGAAGGCTTCCCCGCAATCGCTTTTGGTACGCAGTTCTTACTGGAGTGCAGTGGCGGTTTCTCGGGGGAGGGAAGTGAGGAACGTCCTCCTCACATTTTTCTTCTTTTGAAAGTAAATACCAAATAAAATATGTGCCTTGAAATTCGAAGAAGAGTCGATAATTTTTAAGTTCACAGCTATAAGAAAAACTCGGTTGATCGAGTTTTAAACGACGCGCGCTCATGTGCTGTAGAACACTGTGAGAAAGATGCGAGATTGTCTGTGTAGAGCAGGCGTGGCGAAAATGTGATCGTGCGCCGAGCCACTGTGTAACCTGCAACGTGCATAGCACCTATGGAGGAAGGCGGACACTCGAAGGGGAAGTGAAGCAACTGTCTGACTTATTAACGGATTTTCATTTTCCTTACGTCAAGCACTTAAATATAATTTTATACAGTACAAGGTTACAAACTAATGTCTAGTACGTGTAACGAAGAAAGAAATAAATAATGAAACATAGGACACATTATCACAACCTAAAATTAACTGTCTTCAGAATGTCTCAGCGACAGAGTTTCAAAATCAGGAATGATATCACTTACTGCCAGTCGTAGTTGATCACGAAGGTATTTGTCTGTCAGTCGTGATCTAAATTTGGTTTTTACTATTTCCATTGTTGAAAATAATTTTTCACAAACGTAAGTTGTAGCGAACATGGCTTCAAAAGAGAAAGCGAAAGAACGAAGCTTCGGATATTTATTTTTTGGCAAAGATTTGGAAAGTTAAACATTTGTCAAGTCCTTACATCTAGCTTTCATTTAACATCACATTGTAAATCTGTGAGTTTAAATTGAAGATCTAACCGCATTATTCGTACATCTGCTGAAAAATGATCGACGTACAGAGAAGTAATAATAATAATAATAATAATAATAATAATAATAATAATAATAATAATAATAATAACAACAACAACAACAACACTTAACCTTTTAATGTTTCATGAGTGACATGTAGTATAATGCTGTTTTATGTTATACAACCGTTTTCCTCGTAATACTTGTGAACAAATCATACATTTAATATTCTCATCATATTGGCAGCAAAAAAAATGCGTCCTCCCATCCTACTTGAAACTTTCGTTTTTGTAGAGATACATGTATTCGAGAGAGACATTGCGATGATATGCCACTCGCAGGTCAGAGACAAATACAAATGGAACGGAGTTTGACTCCAGTGAGTGAGAGGGTGGGGGTTGTGGAAGGTAGAAAGCAAGAGAAACCATTGCGAGTCACAATGTGCTCGTGAGTCAGATATTCGCCACGGCTGGTGTAGAAGAAAGGCACTCCATTCCTCCTTTACTGCAGTTAACACACATAGACAACAGCGCAATAGCGGCCAGAGAAAGAAGCAGAGTTTTAAAGCAAGTAAATGAACGGAGAGAGAGGAGATCATCCTCTGAATCAATCATGGGCGGGAAATAGAAACCGACTGGTCGTGCAGCAAGCTCGCTACCGCTGCCACCTAACGATTTTGCATTCAACCACACTATAACACATCTAGGAGGAGACACAACAAAAACAGTTTTAACGCAACGCTATGAAAGACACCATGTAAACTTGTTTTTAATTATAAATCAAAAATATTATTCATTGCACTTTATATAGGCTATTATTGATGGTTTGAAACTTTCGTTGATATTTGAAAGTTATGTAAAACAAAGCGGAAGTAATTCTACGTAGTTGGCCCCTGTAATTCACTTCTATTCATTGTTTACTAGACAGGGCAACAGCCAAGTTGTCAGTTTTGTACAAATATATTTGAAACTGAAAGTAGGTACTCCAAACTACATCATTTTTAACATAAAAAATTAATCGGCCGCCGGCAGCTTTGAACAATAATGATTGTATGACTTTACAAGAACTGACATTCTACAAAAGCATGTGATACTGAACTTGTAAAATGTACATGTGGCAACACAGACCACGTAGGTGGGTGCAGTGTTCTCGCTTTCCTCAGATTATTTCCCATTCCCATTTCCATTTCCGTAAAACGGTTCCGGTTACGAGTTAGTAGCTAGTCTCTTCCAATACGTGTGATGCTGTAGTGTGCTCCAAAAATGCTACGAGGTTGTGAATTTCCTTATAATTGTTAATTTGCGCATTTATTCAACAATGAATGGAAGTGAAAACATAATATATTTTGGACAATTTAGGAAACTCAGTTTACAAGAACAGATTATTGCTATACAGAAGGGAAGGCCAACCCCAACACTACCTGGTCTTACATGTGTGCATGTAGGCTAATTTGTAGCATGTTTCATTCAAGAAGGTGTCATTTCGTGCTGTTAACTTCTTTCCTCCTCTTAAGAAATATGCAGGAGCCGCCACTGCTGGAGTGTAATGTAACATATTAAAACGTCCGGATTATCATTGTTATTATCAATTTTTTGTCTAATTGAGAGTACTTGACTTGTGAAACTAATGCTAGGTATGAGAAAGTGACGAGAATGTTGGTTGGATGGGGTTCGACGGAGCATGCAGAGAAAAGGACTACGTACAGTCGCGCTCAGACCCTCTGTTATTTGTCTATGCTCAGACCTGACGTTTCGCGAGCGCCAGCAACATGCGAGCGCGACGTTGTCACGGCTACAATCTCCGCCTCTGTCTCTCAGCGGCAGTAGTTTTAAAACTGTGCAGCGCGATGCTTTACCCGAGATTGGTTTGATAGGGAGATACAAAAGGTTTCTTAATAATAATAATAATAATAATAATAATAATAATAATAATAATAATAATAATAATAATAATAATAATAATAATAAATATTATGATCAGATTGCATCGAATGAAATTAAAAGTCACAAAATATGGAAGTATTAGTTGAGTCAGACGTAAATAATCATATCGCTGAGTTTATATCAGTTTTTGTAATAGTTTTACTTTTATTAGGGTTAATAAAGTTGTCGAATAACATAAAGGCGGGGGGTGATAAAAATAAATTGAATAATAGGCTTAATTTGAAATAGCCGCATCATATTAGGGCTATATTGCAAGAAGTGGAGAATGCTTCTCACTCCACCGTTTCTCTCTCCCCCTTGAAGGTTTTCTTTCTTCTTTCCCCGGCAGCTTTTTACTCAAATACACTGGAGGGTTTTCTTCTGGCAGAAGCGAAGTGCGAAACATGTATTTCAATAAAGCAAAATGTTAATAGATACTGTAAGTAAAAATTAGTATACCCGCCTAATACGCGGTTTACATGCGGTCCCTTGAACAGCGTCTTATCGGAATTTTACTGTATTAACCCATAAAATTGGAACCACTGGGGGGGGGGGGGGGTAGAAATGTGAGTTTTGTTTCTGTGTGTTCAGAAAACATTAAACATTCATCATATATACATACAGGGTCCCTACAACATACCAAATTGGTTGGTTTCGGTTTGGGTTGAAGGAAAACCATTGTATAATGCAATAGTCCTAATAAAAAAATAGTACATTATGCAACGAGCCTATAATGAAGTTAATTAAGAAGCGAGTATGGATATTTATGAAACGAGCGCAAGCGACTTTTTATGCTCGACCATATTTCTAACTTGATATTATTAATTTTCTTTGTATCTGACCTTGACCAATGTCCCGTATGTTGTGAGATGTGCCAGACGCGAAAGTGTTGATTTTTTCCGAGGAACAGATGTTCACATTGACCTTGCTAGGCCATAAGAACCTACAGAGATAACACTGAAATTAAATTAGACATTGAAAAACGAGATGACAAATTGGATTTATTTGAATATTATTTACAATTAACGCTAATTATTATAGTAACAGAACATAACCTTCTGCGACAGTATTGGATTTCCAGCCTCCGTGACTTTTCGCTAATTCTCTTTCGATTGCATATCAGAGAATAATCGATACTTGCGGTTTTATAACGTTAGAAAGCTGACCTGTCATTGGCTGAACAGTTGTAACCTGAGTCGTCATTGGCTGAAAGACCTGACCTTTAATGAGTAGGTGTACTTTAATGACATGCATTAAAGATCTGCTACCAGGTGTATAATTACTACATTTCGGCATGGTCGAGCATAAACAATAATAATAGTGATAGTAGTAGTAAAGCCACCACGGCGCCGGCGTGGCGGCTCAGCGGCAGAGCTCTGGACTCTTAAACTTGTGAATTGGGGTTCGATCCCCTACGCATCCACGATTTATAGCTTGTGTTGGACAAGCCCGTGGTCCAAGTAACACATTTAATACAAGTAATGAGTTTATTTTTCATTCTTGATTACTTACATTCTGAGAAACAATATGTGCAGACTATTTTATTGTTTTCTTTCTCGCAGCCTCTTAAATCTCGGAAATATAAGCTTAAGGTAAACAGGGGTAAGCGGAACTCATAAATTAATAGTTTAACTTTGACATGTAATAACTTGCTGAATTGAAATTAAAATTATCTACAATTTGAACAGGTGACCATCAATACCTTATCTCCCTATGATGAAAAGCAAGAAAAATTACGTTATTAAGTTGAGATCCACGAACGCAAAACATATTTGTCGGCACAAAGGTTACACTTGCCTCCAGTGCTGAGGCTAAATGTAACCTAGTATCTTTCTGCAGCAAAGATCAGAATATGTCTTGAGACAAGTGAATATGAAATAACATTACATTCTGTATAAGGTAAGGTAAAGGTATCCCCGTAACATGCCATGAAGGCACTTGGGGGGCATGGAGGTAGAGCCCCATGCTTTCCATGACCTCGGCACTAGAATGAGGTGGTGTGGTCGGCACCACGCTCTGACAGCCTTTAACCCCCGGGAAGGACCCGGCGAGTTTGGCAACGAGAAAAAATCCTGTCACCACCTGGGATCGAACCCCGGACCTTCCAGTCCGTAGCCAGCTGCTCTACCAACTGAGATACCCGGCCACCTACATTCTGTATAGAATGATGATTTTATATTTTGGGCATGTAACACACTACAAAATGACTCACAAACTAAATAAAAAGCATCGAACTTTTGCTTAAGACAAATTGAAAGAATCAAAATACATTTAGAATCAGAATTTTATATTTTAGGCGCGAAAATGTTTCCACTCAAGAATATATGTGAAGTAGCTTCAGCATGAACATGATACGAGTACTTTGCGCCACTTCACAAACTCGCCTCTTTACGTTTAATGGCATGGGGCATGGGTTACGCTTGCCCCAAATTTACACTTACCCCGGTTCACCTTATAGTAAATAAGTCGTCTGCGCGTAGTAGCGTGTAACTGAATGTTGTATCGAAACAACGGTTACTGAATTCGAATCCCTGCTGAAATATGGACGTTTGCCCACTGTCAGTGTCATATTCTGAGTTTGAAGGGTTCAGAACCATAGTGGGCCAAGCGCCATTTATTAAAACCGTAGAAAACAAGGGTTAAAATGAAGTTATTACCATAATTCAATGGAAACATATTGCAAGTAATATAAAGTATACGCATTAAAACTAAATGATATGTCAATATTCATTAAACATGGTATTCACTTAACTTTAACCCTTGCTTTCTCCGTTTTTAATAAACGGCGCTTGGCCCACTATGGCTCTGAACCCTTCATTTATGAACTATGAGCGTTCTTTTCGGAACATGTTCCTACAACATAGTTTTATTGCGAAAAGTGTTCTACTGAGAGTCTGTCGAGATGAAATGGAAACATATTCGCAAGATTTTTTACATTTCGCCACATTTTATTGTCCGGTACGGACTAGAAGCGCTTGGGTTACAGATTCAATTAAACTACTTGCGTCAATTTGAAGAGGAGAAATGGTGTACTCCAGGGCTGAAAGTATCAAGTTAATAGAATCAGTGGCGAAGCCTAGATGCAAATACTGGGTAAGCTAAAAAAAATCAGCTTACGGTGTATCTTTTTATAGAGCAGATGTTTATCGGTCTTTCTGCCAAAATCTGTTGTGACACAGAAGATGATGACCACTCATTTTCACCCCAAGATAGAATACAAGTAAGATAATATAACATATTTGTTTCAGAGCACCCTGTTAGCAAGGATATTTCTTATACCATGACAATTGAAAATTTATATTTTATCTTTCTCCATCCGCTATTTTAATATGTAAATGTGGTGTCGATCTCCTATCTTTTTAAGCACATTTTATTTCATACATCCAACTTGGAAACGGTTTCTCTTTTAATTCTACAAATAATGACCTCAGTGTTCACTCAGTATGAGTCATTTTACACAAAATTAATAGTAACACATACACACGCATGCGCTTTTGATTAAACTAACATTCAATAACGCAGCGCATTCAAATAACACCAATACAGCGCGACGTATTTTTGTGACGCTGACGCTAGCTGCCCCGTTTCGTAGCGAGATGTAGCGAATCGATACCCCCTCCCCGGTCCTCTCTCAAGCTTGCGAGATAAGGTTGTAACCATGCCTTTAGAGGCTTGTGATCATAAAAGCCTCGCCTCGCACTGAACTCTTGGATCCTGGAATGACTGCCAACAGTGAAATTAATATGTGGAAGGATCGTAGTTACACCAAGTGTTACGATACATTGTTATTACGAATTTATAGGCCTAATGTTAGGCCTACTAGGTATAATAACTGAATTTGTTTGGGTAGGCTAAGACTCAAAAGTCTCTTAAGAGCTTCGCCACTGAATAGAATTATACGAAGCACAGGAGTGGTTTGTGGAACACGACATGAAAGTGATTCATATACAAAATTAGTACAGTAATGAATACGCAATATAGTAAAATAAATAGCTTAATGTTACTAGATAAATGGAATTGTTGTTAAAATAAGAAGTAGTTCATAGGCTAGTACTTGTGAAACTATATGTTATAATTGTATTTCATATGGGCAGGATGCGAATTAACGGGGGGGATGGAGGGGATTTCCCCCCTGTTGGTAAGTTATCCCCCTTTCATAAATTCATATTAACATTCCTGCCAGGGATAACTTCTATCCCCTGTTGTTTTAATACGAATATACTTAATAAAGTACAGTATAAAGTAAGCAAATAAAATAATATTGATGTATTACCATCACCGGCAAGCTGACAACAATCAGTAACTTAGGAATTACACATCTTATCTGAAGCCTGCTCATAGATATAATTATTATTATGATCAAGATGCAAGACAAGCAACTCAGTGCGACCAAGCGTTGAGCCGTATCTAATGAGGGTAATAATAATTTTATGTATGGTATTCTCTATCTAGGATTCTATCCCTCATCAGAAATCTTAATTTTCATCCTGGATATGGGAATGACGGATTTGAACTGAATGCATCAAATTCACCATGTCCATACAAGATTGATGAGAAATAAATAAAAAGTAAATAAATAAAAATAAACAGAAATTGAAAAAAAATACTTAGAGAAATAGATATACTGTAGGGGGATTGATATCAAAAAAATTATTCCAGTAAGACAGAGAAATAGCGAGTTTATGATTGGTATAAAACAGTGACTAGTCATACAAACTATATAACAAGTGCAGGAGGGTAGACATAAATGTGACGTTTGTTTAAGAAGGAGAACTAAAGTAGAAGGTACGAAATTTAAGGCTCATTCACAATGAAAATTAAACATAACGTAAGCGTTAACTTGAGAATATAAACGTTACGGTAAAATCAAGATCATTCACGATGGGAACATAATACTTCAGCGCTCCACGATTGTGTTCTGTTTGCAAATCACGTAAGCATAAGCATGAAAGTTTGGAGTTTGCAAACTTCCATGTTAACGTCTTACGGTTATGTTTATGTCAATGCTTATGTGAATCACTGTGAATGATCCCATTTGGTAGCGCAAACTTCTGTGTTTATGTTACGGTTATGTTTAATTTTCATTGTGAATGGGCCTTTAGGCATAATAAAGCATTCCGTAAGAAAGTGTATATGTAATGAATGTAATTGTGGCACAGTAAAAAATTGTGAGGTCCACATTACACGAATATAATTGTTGACATGAAATATAAGTACACATACAAAATATTTCGTCTCAACTGAAGATTTCGACAGCGGAAGTGGTAATGAATACAAAATCGTTTCTATCTCAGTACAGGAGGGACTTAGGGTATAATGGTTGAGATGCTTAGTCTGGACACTTCAAACAAATACATCAAACTGTGGCAAGAGCCAACTGTTGCTAGATACCATCGTAACAGCCTTTCTGTAGTCTTACTTCGCGATCTCCAGACTAATAATATTAACTAGACTCTCAAAATCAGTTGCTGTCATTCTCGTTAAGTTTCTAAATCCACTTCTATCTTCCGTAATTAGTAACGATACTAAGTTTTCTCTTAACAGTTTTTTCATCCACCACCACCTTCCACTTATTATGTCTTTTCTTGTTGGCTTTTCTGCTAATCATCACTAATGTTGCAGAAGATATTAATAATTCTGCCTTCGCTGCTTGACATACAGGATGAAACATATTTTCAAGGGGTTAATCTTTAGGATATTTCAAACAAAAAGTTAAATACAATTTCGCTTGTCTTTGCTTCCTTTTCGAGATAAAAACTATTTTATATGAAACATTTCATTCAGTGTTTGGGAAAGCCATTGATTTAATTCCTAATACGCTCAGTCAATTTAAGAGAGCAGTGTATTATGATAAATGATTGAAATAATTTTAGTTTTGTCCTTTAATAATGCAGAAATTTGATCCGAACAAATGAAACATTGTAAAATTCCTTTGCAGAACGAAAAGTTACATTTGTTCGGATCAAATTTCTGCACTTTTGAAGGACAAAACTAAAAATCTTTCAATAATTTATTATCATAATACAGTGCTCTCTTAAAATGACTGAGAATACCCTACTGTTGTTTTTTTATTATTATTAGTCTATTTTTATTGTGTACATTTTATTCAATTGTCGGTTTCTGGTTTAATTATGTGAATCCTACTTACTTGTAATCTAATACTAATATGTATTCCAATGTGTTTATTTTTATTTTTACTGTGTATATTTTTTATTGAATTATAGGCTTCTGTTTTTGTGTGATTCGTATTTGATTCTAACAACATTAATATGTATTTCACTATGTTTATTTTTATTTTATGAGGTAAATTTTTATGTAACTACCTCTTTTGACCTCATTATGTACCTAAATCGTATCAGTATGTAATTACTTAATTCCGATCCAGTTGTATGTTCAACTATGTAAGCAAGTTTTAATCCTGATTGAGTGGAAGAGAAGGCCTTACAGCCTTAACTCTGCCTGGTTAAATAAAGCAATTATTATTATTATTATTATTATTATTATTATTATTATTATTATTATTATTATTATTATTATTATTGGGAAATAAATCAATTACTTTCCCAAAACACGCTATGAAATGTTTCAAATAAAACAATTTTTATCTCGAAAAGGAAGCAAAAACGAGCAAAATTGTATTAAACCTCTTTGTTTGAAATATCTCAAAGAATAACCCCCTGAAATTAATGGCATTACTTGTGGTTCACCTTGTATATCGTCATTCAGAAATAAAACTAAATGTTCGTCTCAGTTTGGACGACGAAGCATTCTCCAAACATGTTTCTACAGGGACATCATTTTATTTTTACTTAAATTTTTATTGTACCTGAGTTTTTGAATGTACTTCACTCCTACCCCTTCTACTAATGAAGTTCAACCGTCCTGCACACAGATCCAAGACCGCATATACAGTCATAGTAGCCTTACGATCATAGTAAACAGTACGTTCCAAAAATATGTTCGCGTTTTCCAGTGACGAAAGAGCTTTCAATATTGAATCATTTTCGCACAGGTACTGTCGTCCATTTGCCTACGTCGTATCCCGGTTTCCCCCACTAGCTTTTATTCGCCAGCTAGTGGCTGGGCTGTCTTAGGAACATTAATTTCTGTTAGGAATTGAACGTCTACGTAATATTATAAAACTGTTTAAGATAACTTAAATAAAAGGGGCTCGTTAAGTAACTGTCACGTGATTTCCTCCCTTTCTACGACCCTACGACATAACCACTTGAACGGACAGCAGATAGTACGTCTGAGTAATTTTATCTTTTCGGATCGGGCAGAAGTGAAGATTGAATTTACAGTACGTAAGGTACTCTTTTATAGAGTAGGTACAGAATTATTTCAACACGAGTTACTAGTACGAAAGACGAATATGGTAATTGGGATTAGGTACAATAATCTATAGTGCAATAATATGCACAAAAGAACTGACGCCTGTATCGAAATGAACGGCCACCATTTTAAAAATGTGTTTAAATATCCGTATTATGATTATTTTTTAATTTAACTCCATTCTCTATATTGTACGCTAATGTGCTGTAGACAGTATAATATACACTGCATAATGAATACGTCCACATGGACAGCTCAGTTCGTGAGTAAAAACACTCATAGTTAATACTGTACTGTATATTGATTAAACAAAATCTAATGAAAATTATCAAACTCAAAAGCGCGATATTTCCTAGTTTATGTAAATGGATGAACTACTTTTCTTCCCTCCTATATCTAGTAAAGTGATTTGTTTGTACTTTACGCCAGTATCATCGAACGCCAGTCGTGGAAGGGGCTAGCAAACGGCGGTGATCCAGAGGTATAGCCAAGTTAATATTAAAAATGTTAGTAAAAATAAAATGATGTCCCTGTACAACGTTTGTGAACAATTCTGTCAACTTTGGTCTCCAATACTGTTCCTGGACAACATTCGCATTGGTCTGGACGCGTGTTAAGGTGTAGTCGTGACATCATCCTGACCACATCAATGTTCTGCTGCGAGTCAGTTATTGGACACAATGTCCATACATACAAATAAAATCAGACGAAACGTCGACATTAAGTACCAGCCTTCCAATGAGGCTCAAGTGGTGAGGTTTGCAGCTAAATTTCCGGTGAATTTATTCCTTTGACAGAAAATGCTTGTGTGTATCTTGTGTTGTCGTAATGATGGCTCTGGGTCATCAAAACACATGCCTATTTATTCCTTCTACTTAAAAACCTAATCTTTACAAGCATGTTAAGCAAAGGAAAGACTCAATGGCTTATCAAATATTATTAAAATTATACATTAATTAAAGAGTACCCTGTTACTGGGATGATTCAACACCGTGTTCATGTTCTAGTGCCACTTGACTAACAGCAATTGGAAAACGGAGACATTGACATCTGACTTTTTACGAGCACGTTACTCATAGTCTCACAGAAGATTCTGCTGAACAAAGCCGGGCGCCAGACGTATCAACATACTCTACATCTTGGCAGAGAGTGACGATAGTATTAAAATATTTAATCCAAAGGAATAGGTAAAATTTCTTCATAAAATAATAACAGAGAAGTTCACGTACATAAACGAGCAAAAATAACAACTTCGTAAAAACTTTTCGGAGGGAGGAGAAATGGGTGACCGTCTAATATTATACTCCTAAAGTAGACATTTTCTAATATATAACTGAAGTCCCATAATTTTGTACAGTTTAATTTGTAATGGAAACAGACAAAATTGTAATTCTTATAGGATCCAGTCCAGCAAAATAGACATAATTATTTCAATGAAAGGCGGGAAGCAAATCGTACACTTAGGAACAAAAAGAGAGATTACTTAAAGGAAAAGCTGAATGAGGTAGAAACAAATAGTAACGAAAAAACACTAGAGATTTATATATGGGCATAAAGGAATTTAAGAAATGACATCAGGCAAGGGTAAACATGATCAAGGATGAGAATGATGACTTGCTTGCAGACTCTCATTCCATCCTGAACATATGGAAAAACTATTTCGGGCAACTAACTACTAAATGTACAAAGGCCAAATAGAAATTATCGTGACGATATTTAAATACAAACTGTTTAGTCATTTATACCTGAAACCACGCTTTGTGAAGTCGAAATTGCGATAGAAAAGCTGAAGAAGTACAAGTCTCCAGATTTCGACCAAATTCCGGCAGAATTAATACATGAGGGTGGAAACGCAGGTTAAGGGTGTTCGAGAATATAGTGTTTAGGAAAATATTTGGGACCAAGAGGGATGAAGTTACAGGAGAATAGAGAAAGTCACACAATGCAGAACTGCACGCATTACATTCTTCACCTAACATAATTACGAACATTAAATCCAAACGTTTCAAGTGGGCACGTATGGGTGAATCTAGAAATGCACATAGAGTGTTAGTTGGAAGACCTGAGAGGAAAAGACTTTTGAGGAGCCCAAAACGTGGATGGGAGGATAATTTTAAATTAGATTTGAGGGAGGTGAGATATGATGATAGGGACTGGGCTAATCTTACTCAGGATAGGGACCGAGAGGGCGGCAATGAATCTCCGGGTTCCTTAAAAGCCATTTGTAAGTAAGTATAATTCATAATGAAAATACTGAGTTTTCAGTTATCGACTTGCACTTCTCACAATCAGTTCTTTAGCCATACTTCCTTCATGACAATCATTCGAGTTTAAGCGTGAGATATAAAAAAATTCTCGTAACTTGACTCTAATATCTGCCTTGCGCAGGAATTACACGGAAATTCGGTTCTTACTGACGCGATAACTGAAAAAGGAATTAAGAATTTACCGCGGCACTTCAGAAGTCGCCAATGTTATCGGGCTGCCAGTCCGGCGTCTCTTATACGAGAGCTTTTGGTCAGAGATTAAGAAGTTCCATCAACACTCAAACAGTCTCGTCACTCAGGCACCATCACATCTCTCAGTGCTTCTCGAGCACTCATGCTAGTTTTAATGTCATCTCTGCATCAAGTCTTTCTCAACTTTTTCATGGAGTGGGCAATACGATAAATGTTGTTTTCATCCTGTAAAGGAAACCAAAAGTATCCTGTATGGTTGTAAGAGAGATGTTAATGAGTCGCTTTGGCCATCATGTTTTCGGCTTTTCCCCGTTCAGACTTTTCAAAGTTCCTTCAGTGAGACGCCGAACTCCGGAAGGAGATAACAGACTGAAAGAAGCATAGGCGGAGAGAGAACAGTTTCCTTGGGGGGGGGGCAAAGCAAAACCATAGAATCCCAATATAACGAGGTTACGGGGGATATCATTTACTTCTTCCTACATTATAGCTTGATCGTGGTACAGTATATCGGAATATGATCATTTAATAAAAGTATTTTTGGGGTGCAAGTTTCTTACAGTGTTATATCCATATCCACGATGTTTCGGACCGAGTTGTATAGGGCTTCAACTGTGGGTCTACTACAAATTGTAATAGGGCATAACCATAGGCAGAGTTATGGGAGAGTATGTGGGGGCACTGCCCCTCTCCCAAATTTGTTTGAACTCTTTTTTCTTCTATTAACATTACAAAATATTGAATTCAAAAGACTTTTCTTGCTTTTGTTTATGAATAGGATATTATTTGTAAATGCTACCATCGTACTATCTCCCTGGAAAATAGCTGTTTTCACAAAAAAATCTTTGAACTAAGGTTGTTTTATGAAAACTACTGAAAATTTCCACTCCTTTAACATGTAACTATGGTGTTTTTTTTTTACTAACACCTAATTCAATAGATGGCCGCTGCAGATTTCTAACACAGAAGTACAGGCTGTTACAAAAGAAACATTACCTCAAACGAGGTATAGAAATTCTTATACATTCAGAAATTTAAAATGAATATTATAGTCTAGACACATGATCTGAAGACATTAATTCGACAATTTAAGCACAGAAATTTAATCAGAAACAAAAGCAAGAAAAAGTTTTTTGAATTCAATATTTTCTAATGTTAATAGAAAAAAAAAGTTCAGACAAATTTGGGGGAGGCAGTGCCCCCCCCCCCATAACTCCGCCTATGGAAAGAAGGTACTTATTAACTTTATATTACGCAATATTATGAGACGTGTATTCCAACAGACATAACAGAAATATTAACTTCCAAATAAATTTCTAAATTGGTAATTCAATATTATGAACACCAATGACATAGTTGTGTCATCTTACTCACATTCATGTCGAGACCTTCAGCGAGAATTCTCTGACAGCTATAACAGCTGATCCCCGCTGCAGCAACGGCATCACTGAATGATTTGAGAACAATTTTCACCCACCATATGTTGCTTTCCTTCTCACTGTTCTTAGACAAAGAGATTTTCCCCTACCCGCCGAGAATTCACTCTCCCGTCTAACGGACGAGAACGCTGTGATTTCCGCCACAAGGAAGCAGTAGCAGGCGGCAGGTGGGAGGGCGGGAGGAAGAACGGCACGTGTTATTTACAGACTAATTCTCACCACTTGCACATAGTATTCATACACCGTAGTACGCTCGTTCTTGACGCTCCATCTTGGCTAGGTATACAGTAATCTATAATCGATTGAATTCATAATATTGCTCATAATAGATATACGTAATAATAGCCAGTTTTTATACTGTATATCATAATTTTGTGAAAATGGAGTCTGTAGCAATAGTGAGAATATATCGAGAAGAATCGGTTTCAAATCCATCGTTAACTATATTAAAAAATAATTTTGCACAAAGTCAACCATATCATAGAAGAAGGGAAAATCGTGCTAGGCTAATTAAAAATTTCAACGTCTATTTAGCAGGAAGCAACACGTGTAAGTGAAAATAAATAAATATATATATAATGTTGTGGTATTTAATCGATTAATCTAATAGATTAATCGATCAAAAATATTTAATCGAATATTAATCGGTTATACTTATATTAATTATTATTTTGTTAATACAAACTCATACTAAATATTCCGACAATATTCCTCTCTCGGAAATTGCTTACTTAAAAACACAATAGTACTGTTATTTTATAACTGTAAACCAGGTAGCGTAGGAAAAATCTTTGCACAAACACTTCAGAAAGAGATGGAAATATGAGGATAGTGACCTATCCTACCTCTATTTAAAGTTGAAACACAATGCGAAACCCTTATTAAGTTTTATGTTTTCAAGAAAATTTCCACCTTGTTATCAACTCATCTTCCTAAAATATTAAATACATACTCGTCTGGAATTCGTCCCCCTCATCCCTTATAAAATAGCCATGTCTACATTGTGTGCAAGTGAGAGCGTAACTACCTTCTTGTCTTTCTAAAATCTGGTAATTCGATTACAATACGGGCCAGTCTTCTGTTTCGACCGCTGTACTTTTGCAGTTTCAGTTTCTGTACTGAGTTTGTATATGAAGGTTGTGTGTTTAGTTTGATAAAGAAAAAAAAATCAGTTTTCTGTGATTTGTGAAAAGTGTAAACACCATTATGTCATATAAGAATTTGAGAGGTAAACTCGGTGAAACGTTTGGATTTAAATTGAACGATCGTGGAGAATTACTTGACAGAAAAAAAAGTTTTTTCGTGTTCAGTGATGCAGAAGCATTATTACTAAACGTTGAGCGGCACTTAATTCGAAGCATGTGAATGCACTCACATGTTTAAAATCATGGATGAAGCAGTATTAACTAGGTGAGTAGTCATACTTTTTGTTATTTAGGTTTGTCTCTAAAATTCCCTGAGAAATTGACACAATAAATTATAAGCCTCATAATAAATATGTTAATAAGTAATGAAAATAGTTGTTTTGTAATATAACAATGCAATATACAGATATACAACATTTAATACTTATGTTTATCACCCAACACAAGTTAAATTTAACAATAATTGTGTATTGCAGTATATTAAAACATTTTTTCAACTCGATCAAAACTCGATTAATCTATCGATTAATAGATTAAATTCAAATAGTTAATCGATTAAATATTTTGATCGATCAACAGCACTAATATATATATATATATATATATATATATATATATATATATATATATACCGTATATGAATTTCACAAACGTGTGTGTGTGTGTGTGTGTGAAATTGTGGACATGGAATATGCCATTGCCATATGTTGCAGCCAGCACATTATATTCATGTAGCAATGGTAAGCAATGTAAAAGAAGTAACTCCCTGTTCCGTCATTAATTACTTACCTCGATGACTTGTTGGAGATCTCTCACGTATACGCCCTCGGTTTCTACGATCTCCATGACGACGCGATCCATGTAGCTGAGATGGGGATCGCAGTAGCGAGGACGGCCTGGCGGTGGGCACGGGGAGCTGATGTAGCTGCAGGGGCTGCACACTCCGCTGTCCCCAGAGCCTAGAATATCATGTTCTCATGAAGCGTAGTAGTAGTAGTAGTAGTAGTAGTTTTATTTTGCCTGGCAGAGTTAAGGCTGTAAGACCTCTTCCACTCAACCAGGACGCCTTCTTGTAAGAAATACAATAATAATAATAATAATAATAATAATAATAATAATAATAATAATAATAATAATAATAATAATAATAATAATAATGTCTATACTCGAATTAAAATAATAAATTACTTGATAATCTTCATATAATACACGGTCTTTTAGGAGGAACAGGAAATATTTTAGAGGTTGATAGTATGGATTGTTCTGAGTAAAAAAGTTCATGTAAACATGTGTTCAATTTTTATTGGGTACAGAGATACAGCTGTTAGAATGTAACCCAAGAAGGTGTTAAGCAAATACAAATGATTACCGGTACGTTCAATGTCCAACAATGTGCCACTGTTACACATCTGTGACACAGTGCATGAGGGTTGGCACTAAAGGGAAACTAAGAGGTGGAACTTAAACTGAGAGGATTCAATCCGGCATCGGAACTGGAATCCGGTGTGGCTTAGTCTAGTACTCTAGTACAGTGTTTCTCAAACTATGGTCCGCGGATCACCTGTGGTCCTCAAGGTCTGCCCTTGTGGTCCTCCAAAAAAGACAGAAGAAAAAATAAAATTCAAACGAGTTGTGTATCACACTATAACTTAAAATCTCAGAGTTTGGAAATGACACAAGGCATTCGAATGTCACTTTTTCTCCCAGTACTGATATTTTATCAAATTTATTACTCTACCCGTCTATCGACTTCCCACTCTACTCTCATCAACAAAAGAGGGATTTAAAGTACTATACACATGGTGTTTCTCGCCATCTTTTCCCTGCAGATCTGGCGCCGCGCCTGTAACCCAGCCAGGGACCACCCGAATTCATAACAGAGGACCAAAGTACCGAACCTTAATTCAATTTAAAAATATAAGTATATTGGTATTAAAATATGCTACAAAAATGATAAATTTGCTTTCGAAGGGAACAAGAATAAGGTGGTCCGCGGAACTGTTGTGACTTTAAAAAGTGATCCCCACTTCAAAAAAATTTGAGAAACGCTGCTCTAGTAGATAAAGCGTCAGCACGTAGAGCTGAAAACCCGGGCTCGAATCCCGGTGCTGGCGAGAATTTTTCTCCGCTCCACCTATCCTTCACCATAAAATTCTTGTTTCCCCTAATAGTTTGTGGATTTTCTCTTAACACGTTCACGTCAACCGAATAAACAAGCAGCTGATGTAACCCGTTCAATTTCAAACCCTCTCTGTTTTCCTGGACTTTCCTAATGGCATAGCAAAGTTATAAAATAAAGGTGATAGTGCATCTAAATATATACAGTAGTAGCCTACTAATATATTCTCTCATGGCTGTTCCTGATGCTATATGAACAACAAAATCTATTAAGTTCTTCACTGGTTGTGATAAAATTCTGTTTTTAATCTGTTCCCATAAGCTGAAATTAAAACTGCGTCAGATCCGGTAACCTGGGAAACCAAAACAGAGGTCCAACTTGTCATTTAAGAAGACACTTTAGATTCGGAGAACATAAGCCTATGATGCTTATTTTGATCCTACCAATCGTCCTAAAACGTCTGACTAGATATTTTCTCTTATCTTGTATGTATTGCATTTTATGCATTTATGAAAACTACATTTATAGTTCTTATAGGCCTAAACACTCCAAATAAATTGTTTTTACCGACATTCTTCTCAATTTTTGTATTAATATACTTCAATACAACGTCCCTGAAACTTTTGAAAACAAAAGGACAACTTCAACGAATGCAAAAAAATTCTGCGGATTATTATCATCATTATCATTGGCATGACAGTCCTTTTAGTTTGACCTTAGCCTTTCCTTTCAACAGTCATCCATTCACTTCGGTTTATGGCCCTTGCTTTCCAATTCCTTATACTTATCTTTCGTAAGTCTGTCTGTACGTCATCCACCATCGTAACGTAGGTCTTCCGACTTTCCTCTTGCCATTTAGTTTAGCATTTAATATCATTTTGGGCACACGTGTATCGTTCATTCTACATACATGGCCTAACCATTCAATATGTCTAGCTTTAACGTCTAAAACTATCTCATTATCTTCATATAGATTGTATATATCGTGGTTAGTTCTTATTCTTCAGGTCCTTTATCCTTAATTGGGCCATAGATTTTCCTTAAGATCTTTCTCTCCAAGGTGGCAAGAATGGAAGCGGCTCTTTCTGATATGGTCCAGGATTCGCTACGGTACCATATACTGTGCTCCAACCACGAGAAAGTCTCCGCCGGATGAAACGAAGGGGGGTAATGCTGTGAATGAATGTTGATGTCATAAGATGTCATAAGGTCACACACATGGGTACTCTTATCTCTATTGGCTAGCTCTCACAGCACAAACCATAACATTGATACAGACATTGATACTACCCTAGTTACAAAATTAGATCACAGTTAATCTCCTGGTCTTTTAATCTCTTCATACAGGAAATAACATATGCAGGAGAGCGCATGGTTTTTAAACTGGCGTTATAACGGTAATATTATTTATCTACTTCGTTCCAATAGATCAGGCAATATTAAGCACATTCCTTTCACGGTTGATCTCCTGGTTGGAGAATAGTACTACAACAGGTTTGATAAATGTTTTATATATTCTTGCTTTAACTTTCTTAGATATATATCTAGATTGTATAATTTTATTGACAGATCTTAAACGTCGATTACCTGCCGCTAGTTTTGCTTATATTTCAATTTGTGTGTAATTATTCCTGGATACCACAGATCCTAGGTACTTAAAATGTCGTATTTCTTCATATGTCGCTACAATAATCTATTTGTTCCTACAACATCGTAATTCAAATTTGCCATATATTCGATTTTTTTTTTTCAATATTAATTTCTAATCCTGCTAATGTTGCCTGATTTT
Source organism: Periplaneta americana (assembly GCF_040183065.1). Taxonomy (NCBI): domain Eukaryota; kingdom Metazoa; phylum Arthropoda; class Insecta; order Blattodea; family Blattidae; genus Periplaneta; species Periplaneta americana. The sequence continues at coordinate 149,211,559 of NC_091121.1, read as the reverse complement.
CCATTTAAAATGTTAAATTTCTTGATAAAAGAACAATATCATCCGCAAAGGCGAGATATTGCCTGGATCTGTTAAATAATGAGCTACCATGATTAATAGCAATGCGGATTACTATATGAGCTGTTAATCAAAATAGTGACACATGTAGCCTACCTATATTCTATTATTTTAAAATAGCTACACCAACTTGCTTGATTTCGTAACAAATTAACAGTGAACAATAAAATTCTTCGCTAAATTAATTAGATATAACTATCTCTCATCATTTACATAATAATTGAGGAGTCCACTGCAAGAATGATGAATGTCACTTTCTTGTCGAAAATGAACCAAGACTGTCAATACATAGTTTAAGACATATAGAATGTATATAGAGACTTATATGGCATTAACACTGATAGCCATTGTCCAGTAATGATCGGAAAATCACAGTTAAGCTTTGAGCGCTAAGCATTTCAAACTTTCAATTGCTTCTCCTGCAAAATGTATTCCAAATGACATCCATCATTCTTGCAGTGGACTCTTCAATTATTATCGTATTATTCGATACACTTACACTTCATCTGCAATACCTTGCCAGAAAAAACGCAGACAGTTGCTAACATTGTACAGAGTGAACCGTAAGTAAAGTCATTAATTTCAGGGGGTAATTTTTTTAGATATTTCAAATAAAAAAGTTTAATATAATTTTCCTCGTTTCTGCTTTATTTTCGAGATAAAAATTGTTTTACATGAAACATTTCATATCGTGTTTTAGGAAAGACATTTTTTAATTTTTTTTTAAATTTTAGTACGTTATTTTACGACGCTTTATTAACATCTTAGGTTATTTAGCGTCTGAATGAGATGAAGGTGATAATGTCGGTGAAATGAGTCCGGGGTCTAACACCGAAAGTTACCCAGCATTTGCTCATATTGGGTTGAGGGAAAACCCCGGAAAAAACCTCAACCAAGTAACTTGCCCCGGGCCACCTGGTTTCGCGGCTAGACGCGCTAACATTACTCCACAAGTGTGGACGGAAAGACATTGATGTAAGTCCCAATATGCTCAGTCAATTTTAGAGTACAGTGTATTATTATAATAAATGATTGAAATCATTTTAGTTTCGTCCTTTGATCGAACAAAATATAACATCTTAAAATTCCTTTTGAGAACGAAAAGCTACATTTGTTTTGGATCAAATTTCTGCATATTTAAGGTATAAAACTAAAATTCTTTGTATAATTTATTATCATAATACACTGCTCTCTTAAAAATTGACTGAGCACATTGGGAATTAAATCAATGGCTTTCCCAAAACATGCTATGAAATGTTTCATAAAAACAATTTTTGTCTCGGAAAGAAAGCAAAAATCGAGGAAAGTTGTATTAATTTTTTTTGTTTGAAATGTCTCAAAGAATAACCATTGAAATTAATGACACTACTTATATTTCACTCTATATAGTCCCAATCCTTAATAATACTAACAGTTCAATCGTTTTATGCAGTGATATGACATAGACTTTTCATGTTATGCCACTGGTCATGAATCGATGGACCGGAATCCGCCACTCGTTTTTAAACAAATGCTGTAATGGAGTCTAATACTCAGGCTGGCATTTTTGCAGTGTACCAAGCTAAAAGTCGAGATCCACTAGTGATCTGTGACCATAGTTTGATCTTAACTTTGCCAAGGAAACTGCTGTTGCTGCTATTATTATTATTATTATTATTATTATTATTATTATTATTATTATTATTATTATTATTATTATTATAGTTTGGGAAATTCTCGGCATATTTCCATACAATTTGACATGTCAAAAAGATTAATAAATCGCTTACTAGTTGAAACTGTCTATATTCATCGTAATGAAACGTAACAGAAGATACACATTTCAAATATGTATAAAAGGTACAACTTTTTATAAGGTAAACAATACTGGACAATCAGATTAAATAATTCCTTTAGATATAACTTGACTTTGAAGAAGAGACAACCAGTTTCTTTCATTTCTCGCTTTCTGGAATACGATCGTGCTGGTTTCTTCCAGACCGCCTAGGCTGGTACAGCCGTTTATACAAGAGATTATATTACACTTATTCCTCCCTACGTCTCCTACGCATGCGTATCTTCCTTCCTCGTCTATTCATATTTCCACGTATATCTTATTCTTTTTTTCACATCTTCCTCTAACGATCTCTTCTTCTGTCAAGTTGTGACATTTCTCGTTCTGCTGCAACAAAGATCCTTTCTGTTTCCAAGATGGCGCCGCGATAAGTCTTGGTGACGTCATTGCGACATTAATGGAGCTCATTGTTGCGGGATACGAACCGGATATCATCATGACACAAACAGCATTAACCTCGGCCCATAAAAGTAGCAATCTCCTTCTGACGACCTCAGTTAACTTTGCTGTACAGAAGCTTTCAATTCTATTAATGAACGCTATTATGTCGCATTTATAAGCCAGTCTGTTCTAGATTGGAAATGTCACCGGTATTACACTGTAACACAGTGAGTGTTGCAAATGCGAATGAATGGATAAATAAACAAATATTACAAACATCAGGGATTTTCACACCTCTGTCGAGTTTACCCTTCTTTTTTCCGACCTTCCTTTAGAGTCCAGGACAGTGTTGCCATACCTTCTGATTAAGCAGGAGATTTCCTGTTTTTCCATTGAATCTACTGCTCTACTTATTTTTTTGTCAAAAGTCCGAATTTCTCCTTCGTTTTTGGCATGCTGCAATCACCTGGTTCTATGCCCGGATTTTCAATTTATTACATACTAGCCGTACCCGTGCGCTCCGCTGCACCTGTTAGAAATAAATATAAAGTAATTACATAATTAAAATAGGACGTTTGATCCAGGGAACAACTTTTACAACAGCGCAAGATAATCTGCTTCGCTCATTACCCAACTTTTTTTGTATTGCATTATTGCATATATATTTTATGTATTTCAACACGATTCAATTGAGCATAGTTGAAATTTGAATTATAAAATAATGGATTACTAAGCTAACGTACTATTACTGCATACTAAATCAATACACTCTCGTTGTTCGTTAATTCTCTGAGATTAAAATGAGTGTACATAAATATTATTTTAAGAAATACAGAAAACGAATGTACAAAATAGCCTATCAAATTTTCTGTGCATAAGAAGCTATTTTAATCTTACTCAGACGTTACTGTAATAACATTATGTCCATCTAGAGAAACTACACTTTCGAATGGTGAAATAATAATTAATTATACAAATCGGTTAATTTAGCTTCTGATATTACTTCATACAAACACAGAAACATTCTCTGTAGGCTATGTTTAATAGCTTTCGATTGTTGATGTCCAAGGCCCCTTATAGACGAAGTCATTTGTTCTTAATTCATTGCACCGTCGTAGGTGGCGTTATTTTAATTTTAAAACTCATTTATCTCATTAAATATCAGTCCTATCAAAATTTTGTAAAGAATAAAACTTATCGGAAATCATTTTTAAAGAAACTTTTGTTATGTAACATTTTTCACAAAAATCAATAATAAGCGAGATATTTCGATTTACTTAATTCAGACCCCCTTATAACCCGCCTTTTAAATAAAGTATTTTGAATGCCATATAGCCTAAATCTAAGTTACAACGAACTTAATTTATATTCAAATTTTCATATAAATCGGTTCAGCCATTATCGCGTGAAAAGGTAACAAACATACAGACAGACATACAAACAAAAATTTCAAAAATGCGATTTTCGGTTTCAGGGTGGTTAATTATATATGTTAGGACCAATTATTTTTGGAAAATCGAAAATTACCAGAAAAATTTCGGCTACAGATTTATTATTAGTATAGATTATATTATGTCACCATGCCTTACTTTTGAATCTTATACACAAGTCAAACAATGTTTTCATTCGTCTCCCCAACGAGCTAGAAGTAACAATATTCATACGCTCATAGCGCATCGCCACAATGATGCTTAAAGGAGCAAGAACACGTGAAACAGTGAGAGAGTAAAGTGTAGGTATTGATATTTTTGTGTTGCATATCGTGCACAGTGATCTTTTAAAATGAGTGAAAGTGTCCCAGCAAGAAAGAAAAGTAAATACTCCTTCCCAGAATTATAAATCACGGTGGGAAAATTATTAACAGTTTAAAGAGTAGTTATGCAAAAATAGGAAAAGAGATCATTTTTCATCTGTTATAATCGCAGCTGATGCAGTACTGTCTTTAATATCATCTTTAAAATAAATCTCGTTCTATCGAAAATCGTTTGTCAGTATACGAAAAACTCCTGATTAATACATTTTAATGCGAAACACTGTCAATGAGACATTACTGTGTAAAATCAAAATTGCATGACTTATTTACATACGCTGAGTAAATATGACAGTAGTAATATTTAGCAAAATTGTTCCATTTCATTGATTAGGGATGTGCTATATAGTAATACAATATCTTTCTTACAGTATACATTGTTTTGTAATTAATATTATAATACGAAGAGAAAATTCTTGTTTAATTAATCTACTGTAATCTCCTGTTTATTTTCGAAGGTTCTCTCCTGATTTTCGTGAGTAGGTCGTGGCAACACTGGTCCAGGAGTCGTCATTTTAGTACACTATGGTGCAGGCACATTTTGCTCGCTAGCTCAGTACTGTCCCTTAGACATCAACTGTGCAACAGGAGTTGGGGGGGAGGGAGAATCAGGTGATGGCAGTGGCGTCCGTTCACTTGTTCAACCCTTTTAATCAGTCTCTAATAATTATAATAAAAATAAACACGAAAGAAGCAAGTAGTTAATTTATTTTAAGAGGAACTGTGTAATAAGTAAATCACTTTTTAGTTTAAGACAAGAAACAAGTTGTATTTTTCCGTTATGTATTGTAACGGTTTTGAAAGCAAATAGTTTTTTTCATATTAAAGTAATTGAGAAATTTAAGACCTTTAATGCATTTTCACTGTTACAAAATATTAAACAAATCGAGTCCATTAGTAATCATTAAATCATGTCATCCTATTTCTTTGTTCAAGTGTCGTCAATAAAATCAAATTAATTGTCCATTTTTTATCTGACACTATATATCATAAACACAATTATTTGTTGTTATGTATAACATATGAAACATATTATCGTTTCTGTTACAAGACTGAAGTAGGCCTAAATTATTTTATTACAATGTAAATAAGAAATTACGAAAATTATTTTCGCTGATCATTAGCATCGGTTTTCCTGGATTTTTAAATCACTTTTTAGTTGAAGACAACAAGCAAGTTGTACTTTTTTCGTCGTGTATTGCAACGGTTTTGAAAGCAAATAGTTTTTTTTTATATTAAAGTAATTGAGAACATATAGACCTATAATGCATTTTCACTATTACAAAATAGTAAACAAATCGAATCCATTACTAATATTTAAATCATATCATCCTATTCCTTGGTTCAAGTATCTTCAACAAAATAAAATTAATTATCCATTTTTTTACTTGACACTATATAACACAAAACCAATTATTTGTTATTATGTATAAAATATAAAACATTATCGTTTCTGTTACAAGACTAAAGTAGGCCTAAATTATTTTATTACAATGTAAATAACAAATGATAATAATTATTTTCGCTGATCATTAGCATTGGTTTTCCTGGATTTTTAATTCGTTTTTCCCTCGTTTTGACACCTAACATTGGACAGTTAGTTCAAGTGGTTAGGTGTCAATGTTCGTGTAGAACACAATCGAATAAGACATTGTAAATTATGGTCAGAAAGTTGGCTTCTGTGATGGGATGCGTTGGCTTGGCTCGACACACTGCACACTACTACCTCCTCAGCCAGCGTCTAGGCGCTCCGAACTAGTATGCAGGCCAGTTGACGATGGCTGCTTTAGACCCAGAGTGGGCAAACAACGGCCCTTCAATATGTTCAGTCTGGCCTGTGGGATAAATAACTTTTCATTTATTTTCTAAAAATATAAATGTATGCGAATATTGGACAGAAGTTGGAAAGAGGCAAAGTCAACGGTAAATTAAGGACAAATTTCACTCTTTATTGTTAAAAAAAAACACGATGTAGGGTTTAACTTCGCTCAAGGGAAGCCTTCATTCATCCTTGCAGCATTGCTTGCATTCCAACGATACTCGCGGATCGGTGGTTGAGTTCCGTTATGTTTCCAGTCTGACAACCCTCCTCAACCATTACAGTGATCGGCATTTCTTGACTCGCGAGTCAATCCCTTAATACACAAGCAGGGGAAGGAGGAGTAAGGCATGATCTCCCTCCCCTTAGCCATCACTTGTTCATTCAAAATTAAGCAGTTTGGATACGTTCACTATCTGTCTCTGAGCACTGAAAACTTTCAATAGTGAAGGTTCTACACCTTTTCCAGTTTATTTCAGAAAATATCAATTGTTTCAGAAATTATCAAATGTATTTCAGATTAGTCAATTTAATTTCAGAAATTATCAATTGTATTTCAGATCTGTCAATTCACTTTCAGATAGTATCAATTTTATTTCAGATGCCAATTGTATTTCAGATGGTATCAAATGTATTTCAGATTTGTCAATTGTATATCAGATGGTATCAAATTTTTTTTTTCAGAAAAAAATAACAAATGTAGGCCTACCTGAGATTTTAACATATATTTAAAAAAATGGAAAATGGATTTAAAAATCCTCAACTTTATTGGATTTTAGCGTCCGACAGGCATATTCACCATAGCTAAAGCTGCAGCTTGATGAATTGTACTGTGTTGTACTGCACGAGCACAATCACCACCAACAATATTATGTGTGTTGCTTCATCAATTTTACTCTCTACAGTAGGTAAATTTTCCTACAACACCAGGAGCTATGACGTCACGAATTCCAAGATGGGTTTTTACGTACGTCTTCACTTTACACCTAATGATCTCGATTGAATTTAACATTAGAGAATAAGGTTCCAACCGTAACTTCTGAAATACAATTGATAGTTTCTGAAATACAATTGACAAATCTGAAATACAATTGATGTTTTCTGAAATACAATTGATACTATCTGAAATTGAATTGATTAATCTGAAATACAAATGATACTATCTGAAATTAAATAGACAAATCTGAAATACTATAGATGTTTTCTGAAATATAACTGATACTATCTGTAATTCAATTGACTAATCTGAAATACAAATGACAAATCTGAAATACAATTGATATTTTCTGAAATACAACTGGAAAAGGTGTAGTGTATCCCAATAACGGTCGTAAAAATTTCATACATTATGCAGCTTCTATTTTTCTGTCATAGACATATTTAAGACATGATTTTGAAGTGATTTTGTGTAAATGTATGTTAATTTGTTTTCGAAATTCTTTTTTGTTACTCAATATAACAGATTGTATTTTTTTACTATAATTCAATTTTTTTATTACCTTTGATGTCAATAGCATTTCTCTGCTCGGAGATTAAGTGGCCAAGGTAATTGAATTCTGATACTTGTTCTATGATTACTCCGTCAATTTCCATTTTCACTCTGCTTTTAAATTTCCCCTAGAAATCCCATGGCTTTAGTTTTTGCTAAGAAGATTTTTCGTATCATACTTTTAGCTATTTTATTTCTATTAAATGCTATCAATAATTATGTCTCATGTTTTGTTACTACAAACAAAATTTGCTCGCCAGTATACAATAAAGATTGCAATATAGCTTTATTTATAAGTTGTATTTCATTTTCGTTGATTTCTCTAATTTCTGTATTATTCGGTTTATACAGAGCGATCCAAAAGTCGTGCACATTAAAATTACAGTGTCTATATTGAGTAGTGCAGTTGTAAAGTGCTATTGGCTACCGCTAGATAGCAACATGGGTATTAACAGCAACAAACCTAGACGTCAGTGTGGTGTGTATGTATACACTGACGCTTGTAGTAGTCCTTTGTTTATTACTCGGCAAACATGTCGTTTTCCCAAGAGCAACGAGTTTTCATTGCTGGACATTATTTTTCCAGTCGTTCTTATGTACGTTTAAACCATAACGAGATTAATCGGGCGTTTTAGGGAATGTGGATCAGCGCTTCTTCACAATGATGAACGTGATTGTTAGTTCTAGAAGGACAGTGCCACATGTCACACAGCTAATGAAACCATGCAGTTTTTGCGCGAGTTTTTTGGTGAGAATATCATTTTTCAAGGATTATGGCCCTCACGTTCCCCCGACTTGACGTCCTCAGATTTCTTCCTGTGTGGTTATCTTAAAGGAAGGGTATACAAAAACAGGCCGCACACTCTGAAGGAACTATAGAAGAACATAACAACAGACATTAACAACATCATTGTACGTGTGCTCAAAAAAGTGGCCGCAAACATGGTAAAAATAGTTCGTACATGCATTACTGAACGGGGCTGCCATTTTCAGCATATGTTGTGAAAAATGATGTAACTCATGTGAAAAGTGATGTAAGTAAACGTAATAAATTCTTCTTTATAAATATATGTGAACGTATTATTAAGATGTGCGCGACTTTTGGATCGTTCTGTATAAATAGACTTACTGACGAAGAATGAAAAATAAAAAATTTCCAGAAGACGTCTTGAGTTAGCAACCTAAAGGAAGAAAAGATCCTGGACGTTCGAAGAAGAGATATAGAAGCAGGAATAGGTATCGATGTAATTCTTGATAAATGACGATACTAATGATGATGGCGATGACGTGAAAGTAAGACGTGCAAGACGTAGAAACCTACCTTGAGATCCGCCACTTCCGCCCTTCAACCTTTCAGCACGGCTGCTGATGGGCTTCTGGAGATGCAGTCGCTGCTTGCCGCCTCCGCTACCACCTCCAACGACCCCACTCTCCGGATCGTCGCTGTCGTCTTCCAAGGACTCTATAGACGCCAGGTATGCAGAAGACTTGGGGGCGACACCCAGACGACGACCTCCGCCACCAGAGCAGCTGCTGGTACCGGAGGAGGATGAGGACGAGGAGGCGATGGAGCTGATGGAGAGGGGACGGGTCACCCCTGACGTCACGACGGTGACCCTCGCCTCCTCCATGGAGCGCTCAGCCGCTTGCGACGACCGCCCTATCAGAGCGTCGTACATCCCGAGCAGCGTCGGAACCAGATCCGTCGACGTGCCTGCACAGAAAAGTAAATCAGTGTAACCTTAATATTATTATTATGATGTACCGAAGTACACTTAGTCACTCGTAATGAGTGCACCTTTGTACATAGTGCGTTGGACATTGTGCCACTGTCACATAATCTATGAGGATAGGCCACCAAAGAGAAAACTGAGAGGAAGAACTTAAACTGAGGGGATTCGATCCGGCATCGGAACTGGAATCCGGTGTAGCTTTGTAGATAAAGCGTCAGCACGTAGAGCTGAAAGCCCGAGTTCCGGTCCCAGTTCCGGAGAGAATTTTTCTTTGTTCTATCCATCCTTCATTGTAATTTTAATCTTGATCTATGAGGAATGGAGTCAAGTTCCCAATGCTTTCATAATGCGAGCTGCAACAGGCCACCTTAAGGAGCTGTTTGAAAGTAATTTTGGACCTTAAGCAGATTTGTGTATTACTTAAATTATATGCCGGGTATACAAATACAAACATACAAAATAACAACACTAATAGATCTAATGACGATTCACAAAACACTAATATTGCTCAATTAAATGCTCAGGAGTACAAGTTTAAAAAGGTTGAAACATTTAAATATTTAGGTTCAACAATGAAATTAATGAAGATAATACCGTGCGTGTGGAAATACAAGCCAGATTAATGCCGGTAACAGGTGCCATTTTGTTCGACAAAATACATCTATGTGTACGTATGTATGCATGCACGTACAGTATGTATGTATGTATGTATGTATGTATGTATGTATGTATGTATGCATGCATGTGTATCTATGTATGTATGTATGTATGTATGTATGTATGTATGTATGTATGTATGTATGTATGTATGTATGTATGTGTGCATGTGTGTATGTATGTGTGTATTCATGTACGTATGTAATTATGTATGTATTTATGTATGTATGTATGTATGTATGTGTGCATGTATGTGTATGTATGTATGTAGGCCTATGTTTGTATGTGTATGTATGTATGTATGTGTGTATGTATGTAAAATTAGCCCTTTTGACACATACAATTCCGAGGCCTGGACATTAACAAAAACAAGTCATAAATTAATATTTTGGAAAGGAAAGTACCCCTTCAATATTTGCAGCAATGTGGGAAAAAGAAAATAATTAGGGAATAAGATCAAATAAAGAGCTTACAATCATAGACCCATACTAACAGCTCTCTAATTCAAATGAAATACAGTAAGTACTCCTACAGATAGGCTACATGATATATTTTCAATATTAATTAATTATTTACAAATTTAATGCAGTTTATGTATTGTATTATTAATGATTATTTTTCCTATATTGTAATTAAATAATGAGAATACAAATATTAGTATAAAGCACCGAATACAAAGCACTTTTCGGGTTCGATCGCCGCTTGGGCGGATTACCTGGCTGGGTTTTTTCCGAGGTTTTACCCAACCATAAGGTGAATGTCAGGTAATCTATGGCTCGTCTCGCCAAATATCATTTCGTTATCACCAATCCCACCGACGTTAAAACAATACGTATTTAATTAACTCACCAATAAATTCCATCCACTACAGTAAATACCCCTGTGAACTGCCATGTGTTCAACAAAGTTTATCACTTCACTTCTTAAACAGCTAGTTTGAAAAATTCTGGCTAAATATTTTCGTAATTATCGGGACCAAAAATTAGATTACATATTCACAGACACTTCGACACAAATATCACTGCAAGAACGATAAAAAGTCTTCCAGGAGTTACACATTTTGAAAATGATTTCTTCCTTAATGTTCATTTCGGAAAAAGTAGTCTCGGAGAAACAGAACACAAGTGCAAAGTCGGCAGATGGGTCTACAAGTGCACCACGTGCTCCAGTCGCGTTTCCTGGCTCCCGGCCAACTGTGAAGCCGCGGGATCCCCTGAACTCGCGATAGACGAAAGCAGGTGACCGCGGAACACTAATCTAAACAACACCGGACGGGATCTGTGCCGGGAGTATGTTCATCACAGCTTCATAGCGCACGGTCAAGCAAGCTTCCAGATAAGATCGCAGCCAACGTGTAATCATTCCTCCAGACAAGCTACGTAGCAAATTACAAACATGGCCTAATGCTACGTCACTCACGGATCTGTAATAATATGCTACTAATAATTAAAGTGACATGTATTGTACTCCAACCACGAGAAAGTCTTTGCGGAATGAAACGGTGCGGGGTAATGCTGTGAATGAAGTTGATGTCATAACGTCACACACGTGGGTACTCGTATCTGTATTGGCTAGGTCTCAGAGCACAAACAATAACATTGATACATACATATTGATACTACCCTAGTTACAAAATTAGATCACTGTTAATCTCCTGGTCTTTTAATCTCTCCATAGAGGAAATAACATATGCAGGAGAGCGCATGGTTTTTAAACTCACGTTATAATGGTAATATTATCTATCTACTTCGCTCCAATAGATGACACAATAATAATAAACACATTCCTTTCACGGTTGATCTCCTGGTTGGAGAACAGTAATCACAAGACGCATGAATTAAGGTAAATACAATATTATGTATGTATGTATGTATGTATGTATGTATGTATGTATGTATGTATGTATGTATGTATGTATGTATGTATTATGTATGTATGTTTTGTGCTCTTCACATCACATCACGTAAAACTGTTCCTAATGTGAACAAAGAGGTGGTGAACTCATATTTCTCTCACTTCAGGAGACACGACTGATCCCATCAAGATTCGGCCAGTTCCAGAAAAAAAAAAACCGGCCCGCCTAATTTTACTAGTTCCAGATACAACGCATTTCGCATGTGCAGTAAACAAGAGCCCTTGTATATTACAAGCTACTTGTGGACAGTCGTGTGGTACTTGTTGCCTACATACAGGCGGACTCCCACCAAGACTTGAGCAACTGCACACAAGTGGTATGCATTTAATAGGAATTTTATTTAAGATAGACTGCTGAGGGATTATTCACGTTACTGAAAAACTACTTTAAATTGCACTTTGATAAAACTCCACACTACAACTTTTTATAATAAAACACGCATGGACGCATCCATACTTCCAAGTAAGGCAACATTCGCAAACGTTTTGCGTAGTTGGTTGCAGCAGCACAGCGCCGCTTTAGAGGGTCTGGCACGAAAGAAATAAAACTAAAGAATATGCTTACAGAATAAATAACAAGCTGAAGTTACAACCAAAACTCAGGAACAGAAAAAAGAAAAAAAGATTTGACTGCTACACAATGATATATAGCTGTGTGGCATATGACGCAAGAATAACAAATGCTGGAACAATATAAATCAAGAAATGAATCGTACGTATCCGTGAGAGAATAGTAATCATCACAAGAATAAGTCCAGCCTTCGATGACAACTTAGTTTTATATACTATGAGAAAGTGAAGTTATAAATATAATTTTCCACTGTTCTGTAAAATTTACTTTATTAACTTCAGCATATTGAAAAGCAAGTACCCTACAATCTTTCTTAGTTAATCCATAGTGAAGTCTAGCAGCTGTTTTCAGCACGAATTGCTTCTTTCAAGGACCCCAAGTTGATTTGTTTTCTTTTCACACATGTTTTGCTCCGTGGTACTATAACAGAGCATAGGACAGTAATATGTGATATTATTATGTGAATTTTCAAAGTAACAACGATGTGTAGACAACATTAAGCCAGAATAATAAAATCTAATCAGAAAACACTATGTTGTACCTTTGAACATGTCCACAGTTACACCATTATGCTTGTCCAGAGGTACAACATGTTGCCTGCTGAAAAAAGTAAGTCAATGAACAGAAATCAGGTTATGTTTCAAAACATCCTGTCAGCTAGACTGAAAATACAGATATGAAAGTATATTACTTATACCATAACCGCTTTTTAAATTTTAAATACAAGTTAGAAATAAAATTCAAATATTTGTAAAAATATTTACTTTTTAATCGCAATTCCTTATTCTTGCAAAAACATAGACAACGTGTATGGCTTCAACAGATTCCCTCCAACAGGATTGCCAACAGACTCAGGGTGTGCACATAAGGAAAAAAAAAACAACACAAAATTTCCCACCCAAAACTGAAATATACCCCATGTCCAGAGGTCAGCTGCCCAAAGGGACAACACTCTCCATATAAAATATATGGTGCACGAAAATAGGCGCAAGTCGGAAATTGGCAATTTTCAGTTATGACCGCCATGTGAATACAAACAAATTTACTATACTTCCTCAGGATGTTTATCCTCTTACATAATTATGTACAACGTCAGATTTCCAGCCCATCATAATGATAATGGTCCTCATTTCAAACTTTGCTTTTGCTCTACTGAAAACTTGCAATTTATGACTTAGGCCCGTAACACACTTGAAGAGTTTTCGCTAGCGAGAAATTGTTGCGAAAAAATTCAAAGATTGATAACATGAATTCAAATGGACGTCCACACACTGGAAAGATTCTCGTTCGAGGCAAAAACCTCGCGCGAGTTTCTCGCTGGAATCGGTAGCTCAGCGAATTTTCTTGACACATTTTATCAAAGAAGTTTGACATTTATACTCTTTATGACGATTGAATGTAGAAAAAGATATCACAGGTGGCGATGAATTGTATTGTTTTTATTTCAAAATGAGGAAAGATGGCTGATAATTGCAGTCAGAAACTTATCGAACTTGTACGATGTCACCAGTAGGCCTTTTTATATGATACACGGGATGAAAACTATAAAAACACGAAACTTAAAGAAGAAATCTGGAGACAAATATCAGATTATCTGAAAATAAATAGGACTATATTTTATTTTGATGAGATTTAATAGTATTAATTAAACATTTGAAATAATGTATCTATATGTCTTAATAGTTTACATAATTTTAATCAGAACATAGCAAAGAATCCTCTATCATATCATGAATGGCAAAAAACTGTGATCCATTCAACCTGAAATAACACCTAAACGTATCATCATTCAAATCAAAACCAGTGTCCAAAACTCTCCCTTATTTTCGTAAGATACAATGTGATTTTCAGATATTTCTGGCTTTAATTTTAGGCCTACTTTTTCTTTTCATTACAAAATATGTTCATGTAACTCCATTCCTTCATCATCTGAATACTCAGATTCAACATAGCGTTCGCACGTAATTTGTAAAATACGACAATAAGTTATACTTACAGGTTATACTGGGTGTTCATTTCAAAGTGTGTCATGACGTCACTGTTGTTGGGTCACCGATTTGAAGCGAGTTTCAGCTTATATGTCAGAGAAGTTGCCTATTATTTAAGGCGTTCTTCAATCTGAACTTGAGAACGTGTACGGTATAACTTGAACGTCGTAGCAACAGATGGCGGTCTGTACGGTCTGTGTGCTACCATAACCTCTTTCGAACTGTGTTTTGCGCCGGCAAGTCGTACGCAGGGTATTTGTTATCATCGGTTGCGTACGGTAACATTCCACAACACAAATCAAATGTTCCGTGTCCATGTTGACCGTCGAAGTTAATGTCAACAAATACTTAAGTAATCGTCTTAACCCTCTCCCCATATCCCGACAGTACGTATTTCCAAACAGTTCACATTCCTGCCACTACCGGCGTTACTGTACGTATCGGTACGTACTCTTCAGAATGAACACCGTATTTGCTAGGCAACTTCTCTGCCTCACAGGTTATACACCTCTGCGGAAGTGTAGGAAGATTGAATTCTCTAGGCTCATCGGCTAGCCACATGACGGCATACAGGGAGCCACGACACATTTTGAACTGAACACCCAGTATATTTAAGTACGGCAATATACGTAAATACATAACCTATAATATTTCTCCCAACGAGTCATTACTATAATCAGAAAAATGCTCTCTGCATGAAGGCAGTGCATAGATGATCATAGCGAGCTGTGATCTGTGATAGCGAGAACTCGTCAAGTGTGCGGAGGAAGGCTCTTCGCCCCTTTCTCGCAACACATTTCTAGCTAGCGAAAACTCTTCAAGTGTATTACGGGCCTTACACCCTTTTTACTGAATACCCTAGAATTAATATCGAGCATAACATGGAAATACCTATACCATCTGAGAAGATTTTCTGTCAGGTGAAAAATAGTATGTGATAACAATACAGTAAACATTTCTCACACTATCACTACTTACGACGTACGATGCGAAACGAATAAAGACCAACAGATTTATCAATTCCAGACTATGATAACATGCTACACTGACCGACAAAAAAAGTGGATCACTTCGTAAAAACCTAATCATCGTCAATAAATCACCAATTTAGAGAAAGTAGGTATTATTAAATTCAATAGGTTTTATGATTACAGACGACGTATTCAACATTTTTTGAGATACGTAAATATGATGTTAAGAGGTCATAAAATACCACTTCATAAGCCACTTTCTACCTCTAGTGCCCGGCTTTCTGCTTCATGGTTTTACAACATTGACCGGCAATAAAACCTTTTAAGTTTTACAAAAATGTGCGCTGGCTGCCACTGATGAATTTATTCTCAATGTGTGGATTATTTTCTGTCATAAGTAGACCTCGGATTTTAGGAAAAAACAAATGTGATTTCATGTAATACATGACAGTAAATTCGTATATACACGATTTATAGAAATATATTATCGAAATTGGTGTCGTATTGCACCTAAAAATACCTACAGTAAATTGACATTAGAAATTATTTGTATCTATTTTACCCTTTCCTTGTGAAAATTCTAACCAGTATATTACAATGTACGGTTACATTCTGTTTCCTCATTTGTTTCTTGCCAAAGAACTCACAATGGAAGATACGCTGCTCTTACAGTAATGGTAAATATTTGCTCATTTTTTAGAAGATATTTATTTTAGGACCCATGTTTATTGGATGTTTATTTCTTGTTTTGATGCATACTACCTCCTCTCTAAATATTCAAAACACTCTGTATATGATATTTACCTTACATATTGTGGAAAAACTCAGAACTCGAACCAGGTAATCTGTCTAAGAGTAGCTCCGGATCAACAAGCAAACACACCTACAGCCTGAGCTACGTAAGCTATTAGTTAAAAACTTATTGTACCAAACGCTGGAAGAAGTGCAGCGTAGATGCGAGATCACTTTGAAGGCGTAAGTGCATACGATATACTGTACGTAGGCCTATAGGCCAAAGTGTATGAGGTGCCACAACTACTGTTATTCACGTTCATAGTAGCCGTGATCAACGAATTATTGGCTTTACAATGTATACAGGGTGATTCACGAGGATTTACCGTCCCTTACGGAGCTTATTTTCGAAAATATTCTGAACAAAAAAGTCATATAAACATTTCCCATAATCTCCATATTTTCAAAATTACACTAATTTGAAGTTGTTTGTAAAATACCATTATTCTTGAGTTTTAAGGGTAAAAGAATATTACAGATAAAGAATGAACTATTCAGGAGTATCATTTCTTTAATTAGCTAATATTCTGAAGTTAGAAATGTGTTGTGAATTCCATAGTTACTTCGTACAGATTTTTTCTTTCCATTTTTAACTACAAAATTACATTTTCTTACGCATTTATCACAACAATTGTTATAAATCACGCCACTCTTGTAAATTCTTTAAGACTGTACATTAGGATGCATAATTAAACTGTAAAGAATCAAGTTCCTAAAGTCGTATGATTTGTAACAATTTTTGTGATAAGTGCGTAAGAATGACATAATTTTTAGTTAAAAATTCAAAAACAAAATTTCTACAAAGCAATTAACAACACATTTTTAGCTTCAGAACACTAGCCAATTAAAGAAATGACACTTCTGAGTAGTTCATTCTCTATTTGTAATATTTTTTTTACCCTTAAAACTAAAGAAAAAGATATTTTACTAAGAACTTCAAATTAATGTTACTCTGAAAAATAATGAGATTAGAACAAATGTTTATATGACATTTTTTGCTCAGAATGTCTTCGGAAATAAGCTCCGTAAGTGACGATAAATCCTCGTGAATCACCCTGTATATTGCGGAAAGAATACTGTACACCAGCGGTGACCAAAGCGAGTGTCGTGATTACATCGTGTAATCACAGACATTCAAACGGGTACGAAGAGTTTCCTGTACATTGCTGTGTGTTTTATTCACGTACTGAAAGCAATCAGTGGCGGTATCATGTCGCTCTACGAACTTTGTCTCTACAAGCAGTAAGAGGTGATTTCGTAAAGAATTAGAACGAGAACTTTTTGTTGTTCTGTCGGACAATATGTAATATGTTTACTTTGCTCAACGGTTCAATTACGAGTATATAGAAACATTAATTGCCACGGTGAATAATGTATTATTATTACTATTATTAATTTTATTATTATTATTATTATTATTATTATTATTCACCACTAAGTATGTGCTTCTATAATTCTTCTGTACGTGCATGAATATTGATATTTTTAGATCTTCTCCCTAGAAGGATGAAATTATTAGATTTTATTTCAATTTTAATCTTCTTAATCTTTACATGGAGGTAACTATTGATTAGTTATTCATTTAATAATATTGTACAAAAATTGATTCAATATTACTCGTATGTACCAACGAACTGTTAAACTCCAGGAATTGACATGTCTTAAATCATAGCCAGGAAGAGATAGATAAGATAAATAAATATAAGGAAGTCAGCTACCTAATGGGTTTCAAATATCTCGTGCTCTAAAGCCTTTTAATAGAACAGAATTTCTCAAAAGATTAACGATTAAAATAGCTTAAATAACTTGTCCATAAGAAGTTTTTAACTTTGAAAAACTACGAATTTCTCGACCAAGTATCGAGAGAAGAATTTAGAAAATTCCTGCTTATATTCAAGAGGAAGGTTAAAAAAAAGCAAGAAAAATCGTGTATTATTCACTGGCTCTTGATGGCAGCAGTGTAACATTACTGATACAGCAAAGCTTGAGATTTTTATCCGCGGGATTGATCGAGATGTTAGTACAGGAACCACCACTGGTCGTAGTTTTCATGCTAAGCATCTTTCCTGCGTCTCCTTACTTCACAGGCTGTCTGTCGCATGTAATCACTGCAGCTCGAGTTTTGGTCACCGTTGCTGTACACCACAATCATTGTCGACACAAAATCAATAATTTTATTATAAACATATCCTTTATGCTTTTAGCGTTTTTCGTCCAAACTAGCTTCAAGATTATGAACCAGCACTATATGCTCCCAAATGGCGAATTCCATTGTTATGTAGTCAGCATGCGCGAGATCATAGCTTGAGACAACACAGGACAAATATGAGGAAATAAATACGTAGACCTGTCTAATCCCTTAAAGAAATAGGAAAAAAAAGAGACAATAAATATTTAAATTTCCATTTCTCTCACTGTCTCAATCAGACCTGAAAGTTACAGCTTGGTATTTGTAAGTTTAATAAATAAAACAAAACTTAATACCTGAAGAGGATGTGAAGTCATGAAGGCGTTATACTTGAAAACACTTTTCCGTCAAGAGTAATCATCTTTGGTACTGTGTTACATCCACCAGCGCCATCGGGACGCGACTGTTTTCATGTCGGACTTTGCCATGGGAACCGCAGGGCCGCGATACTCGCAGTTCTCAATTAAAGGCGCCCCGCTACCCCTACTCTCCAGGCACTGTCAAGCAGCTAATTTGGTCCAGACCTGCCAGGACTGTTCTATAAACAAATACAGCAGAAAGAGAGGGGAGACCGCGAACTGGAAGAAGGAACTCACGATAAATTTCATGCAGACTCTTTCTAAACATATTCCTTCCGCAATATAGTGTATTATAAAAGTTAGTTACTTTCTTTAGCCCCCGTTCTGCGTTTTGCTATTCTCCATACGTTTCTCAAGAGGCAAAATAACTGACAAGATGACCTCCTAAGTGGGAGACCAAGGAAATGCTTTCTATGGTTTTCCCCCATAACAAAGCGTGAAATAAGTTATCTATTTCTTCTTAAATTTTTCTCAGATCTGCTGAAATGTATGTAAAAAAAATATATATATATAAATTTTCTAATGCTCTGAGAATTGGTTGTTGGCTCCTACGAATCTGAAAGGGATTAAATCAAGCAACCTGTGTAAGTTTATACACAGCCCAAAAAATTGATTATTTTCACATTGTAATATTGCTACTCGATGGACGTATGCCTCGACCATGTGGGACCCACGCATTGGGAAAAGAAGCAGAAGACGTCCAAGGAGAAGGTGGTCGGACGCTTTCCGGAGGGAGACTGGAGCGCAGTGGACGAGAACAGCGAGGGACAGGCAGGCATGGAAAAGACTGGAAGAAATTACGAACACTATGTAAGCTGTGTATAGTTTTGTATTGTTTGGGCGTAGTTCTTTTTATGTGTGCTAGTTTGGATAGTTTGAGTCCGTGTTTAGTTGGTACAGTTCATGAACTTAGTATAATTTTTGTGTTTAATTTTATGGTTTTTGTGTGTTTAGATTAGATAGTTTGTGTGTTTAGACTGTAATTTATGTGTGCAGATTGTATAGCTCTTCTGTGTTAAGACTATAATTTGTGTGTTCAATTTGTATAGGTTTTGTATGTTTAGTTTGTGTGTGAGTTAAGACTGTATAATTGTAAAATTTGTTGTTTGTTTAGTGTGTATAGTTGTGTGTTCATACTATAATTTATGTGTTCAGTGTGTATAGTTTTTTGTGGGTGTTTAGTTTGTATAATTTATGTGTTTAGTCTGTATAATTTTTCGTGTTTAGCTTATATAGTTTGTTTATGTGTTTAGTTTGTAAGTATAGTGTAAGCTCTCTTGGACTGGCTCCCCAAGTGTAGTAGACTTTCAGCTCATCCTACACTACTGTAGGAGGCCGTTGCCCTTATGGGATTTCAGGCTTTTCATTTCATTTCAATATTGCTACTCTATGTGGACTTCCAGAAATCCAGATAACATCCAGTCCCGTGAAGGAAAGATAAATCTTTCCTATCGCCCACATCGGGAATCGAATTCGAACCGTTTGGATGGGAAATGCATATGAAACGGTGACCAACGGAAATCAAAAGCAATATATATATATATATATATATATATATATATATATATATATATATACACACACACATATATATACATATATATATTGTAAATTTTATTAGTAACAACAATGTAATTTATTCGTCACAACAATAATTCCTTTCTACAATTCACCTTAAACGCTCTCGTCAACAATTGGATCTTCACTCAACACAGTATTCGTTATAGCACTCCACCGACGACAATGACAGTTTACTTGGATTATTACGCACAACAATGAACTGTTAATCTTAACTAATATTTACAAAGCACTATTTACAAATCAGAACTATCAGTTCTCAGTTCACAGTTCTTCTATCTCAGTCACTCGAGTTCACGGTATCTCGAACCACAGACCTTCAGAGACAGTTCACTGTACTCGAACTCGGGTCCCTCCAACTGCGGTCCACTGCACTCGAACTCAGGTCCCTCCAACTGCGGTCCACTGCACTCGAACTCAGGCCTTCGGATGCTGACGCAGATGCGGACGCACACTCGAGTCGAACTCCGGCTGGCTTGCTTGCTCTGGCTTTCTCACTGACTGAATAACTGAAAACTCTGCTCTAGTTCGCTGGCGCTTCTTCTTTTATAGCAAAATCATAGTTGCGAGAAATTTCTACAGGTGTGTAGAGAATTATCTCGATATCTCCACTTCGACGGACTTCTGGAATAGTCGAGAAGGTCGTTCCACATTCACTGCGTTAAGTAGCAGCTGCGCGCGCAGCCTTCCCTCGCGTGTAGGCTCCTTTCCCCTTTCCCCGTGAAGCCCGCGCGATATGCTCTCTCGCGGGACGCTGGTCGTGAGTTCGAATCTCACGTCGCTGTCACAATATTCATTTCATTTATTGTTCTGCTCAAGGGCAGGTCTTTCACTGCAAACCCAGCTTTCTCCAATCTTTCCTATTTTCTGCCTTCCTCTTCGTTTCCTCATATGATCCACATATCTTAATGTCGTCTATGATCTGATATCTTCTTTTACTCCGAACTCTTCTCCCATTCACCATTCCTTCCAGAGCATCCTTCAGTAGGCAGTTTTTTCTCAGCCAGTGACCTAACCAATTCCTTTTCCTCTTCCTGATCAGTTTCAGCATCATTCTTTCTTCACCCACTCTTTACAACACAGCTTCGTTTCTTATTCTGTCTGTCCATTTCACACTCTCCATATCAAAATTGGTAATTAATTTGTCTGGACACGTCATTACCAGTAGGCTACACGATAGTGCGTACTATGCAATTTAATTTGCCAATTTATTGTTAATGAGAAAAATGATGAATATAGTTGCACTTGACTCAGAGTCTGTCGTTAATGTGTGCTATTGATTTAAAATGAATCCCATTAATTTTTAGTGGCATTTTTATTATACTTCATGTGTGTCTGTGTCGAATAAAATGGGCTCGTATGCACTGAACATTATCATTTTTCCAGTAGTTCGTGGATATTGCCGTGCACAGATGGAAAGCCCAAAACATCTTTTTTCGTATGTAGGATATTGAAAACGTGTATTTAATGATAACCTCGATACCAGTATCGATTACATGCAGCATTACAAACTTCGTAAAATGAAAAAGTACAAACCGGAAACGAAATAGAATGGGAAAAAGAATCAAGGAAGGATGAAAGGATAGTAAATAAAGAAAAAAATATGACGCGAAGAGAAGAGAAGAGAAGAGAAGAGAAGAGAAGAGAAGAGAAGAGAAGAGAAGAGAAGAGAAGAGAAGAGAAGAGAAGAGAAGAGAAGAGAAGAGAAGAGAAGAGGAGAGGAGAGGAGAGGAGATAATGCAACGAAATATGAAAATTATTTTAAGTTACTGTGAGGAAACTGTTCCAAATTAACTTTGAGCACCATAAGAATTTCTTCTCTCTTCATTTACAGTGGAAACTGCGAGTTGACTGAAACAAGCAGATGCCTGTTGGTTCCCATATGCAGTGCCAACAATGAACGGGATGTTCGGCCCGGATATGACACGGGGACTCCTAAGGCAACGTGCCAGCTGTTCTGCGGGCATTTCGCCCGCTTCAGAACCACTTTCCAGTCCACGTGCCTCCCGAGCATTCCTTGTTGGGAGTAAGTCATCCCCTCAGATCTTGCATTATTTATTGCAATCGACACAGTGTATGAAGTTACGCTTTAAAATTCATAGAGATATTAACGCGTATTCTGCTGTACATAGAATGGGGTTTTTATACGGCTTTGTGCTCTGCATCATCATGTTATCAGCGTATTCTACGGTTCATTCTAGCGCAGATTAAAAAAAATTATTCCATAATCTAATTTAAGATATATTTGATGTCTACCACCAGTAGCTCAGGTGGAAAGGCGTTTGCCTGCCGTCCCGGAGTTGCGCTTGGGCGCGGATTCGATTCCCGCTTAGGCTAATTATATGGTTGGTTTTTTCCGCTGATTATCTGGTTGGGTTTTTCCGAGATTTTCCATAACCGTAAGGCAAATGTCAAGTGATCTATGACGAATCCTCATCTCGCTATCACCAATTCCATCGACGCTAAATAACCTCGTAGTTGATACAGCGTCGTTAAATAACCAAGTTTAAAAAAAAAAGGTCAGGTGGTAGGCACATTTGCATGTTGATCCGGAGTTGCGCATGAGCGTAGGTTTACCTGGTTGAGTTTTTCCCGAAGTTTCTCTAACTGTAACGTGAATGTCAGGTAATGACATGGCAAATACTATTTCGCAATCACCAATTTCGACGACGCTAAATAACCTATTAATCGATACAGAGCCGTTAAATAAACTACTACGAAAATCTACCATCGCCACCACAGATTAGGCCTATTTTCATTCGTTCAGCCAAAGATGGTATCTTCAGGATTTAAAAATTTGGTTCTACCACAGTCTGCCCTTTTCCTTCTGCACTATACACCAGAATTTCTTTACGGATCAGATGTGAGTCTATTCGCTGCCTAAACATGTCTCACTCTTCTTCGCTGTCTAGTGTATGAGACTATGTATCATGCATAAGGTCTCAGTAGTCTTCATCGTTCTGAAGTCTGTCAAAGTGACAAAAATCAATGCAGAGAACTGAGCCTTCAGAAGGTCGGCATTCAATGTGGGAAACAAACTTTGACTTATTCTTCCTTCTAAAGGCCCGCCCCCATTTAGCGAAATCGAGTCGAAACGAATCGTTTGTTGCCGCTCACATCTAGTGGAATCGAATCGAACCGAACAGAATCGACGCGTGCTGTAGTGTAAAATGGATCGCATAAATAAAGCTTTAGTTATGTAATGAGGCGGAAAGAGAAGAAATAAATATTCAGAACAAGAAAGGAAGATACTGGATTAATTAGGCCTACATTTTTAACTAGATACAGGCCTATAACCTATATGGAGAATTTTCCACTTTATTTCGCTATCTTCTGAGAGATGAAACAAAATTTCGTTTTATAGCTCTTCGTTGGATTTTAATTTTTACCTGATATTACCATCAATTTACTTAGACCTAATTCGCTCCAAGCATTATCACGGGAATAATCATTACAATAGTAATTTTATGATTTGTCATACAATAGCGGATAATTCTGAACAAAATTTATTAATTTTCCTTCGTTCATATTATTAAACTGTAATTTTCTGTATGTCCTACGTACTATTTCAGAAATAAATTTCAATAAACAAAGTTTATTAGCTACCAAAAATGGATTCGGTTCGACGCGCCGCTTTCTGCTATCGAATCGAACAGAATTTCTCTTCACAATGTATTTAAATGAAAGATAGCAGAAAGCGGCGTGTCGAATCGAATCGAATCGAACAGAACAAACTTCAGGAGCTAGAATATTTAAGGCTCGCTCCCACTTAGCGGAATCGAATCGAACAGAATTTCTCTTCACAATGTATTTAAATGGAAGATAGCAGAAAGCGGTGCGTCGAATCGAATCGAAGAGAACAAAATTCAGGAGCTAGAATATTTAAGACTCGCTCCCACTTAGCGAAACCGAATCGAACAGAATTTCTCTTCACAATATATTTAAATGGAAGATAGCAGAAAGCTATCGAATCGAAGCGAATCGAACAGAACAAAATTCAGGAGCTAGAATATTTATTCCGCTGCCGGAACAGAATTTCTTGTTTCGAGTATGATCGTAAGTTCTCGTGAAGTCTTCGTGAAAAAACAAATCAACCATATACACTTTTGGCAGCTTAATTAATTTATTATTGAAAGTTATTGCTGAAATAGTACGTATACAAAAATCACAAATTAATATGAACGAAGAAAAATTACTAAATCTTGTGTAGAATTATCCTCTTTTGTATGACAAAACACAAAACATAAAAGTACTGTTCGGTTCGATTCCACTAGATGTGAGAGGCAGCAGACTTTTCGTTTCGATTCCGCTAAGTGGGAGCGGGTCTTCAAGGAAATATAAATGGTGTTCGGGTAAAGGAAGTGAAGTCATTTTTTGTGCAAGCGGGGTTTTGTTTCCCAGGGGAATACACAAGTTAAATTCTACAAGTGGGTGTGGAAAAAACAAAATAATTTTATAATTCATGTGTTTTAATTGTGCAGAAAATTATTTGCAATAAGGATCCGATGTTTAATCTTCATTTAACTCAAAACTACTTTTCATGACGTCTCCCTTTACCCAAACGTTATCGATATACCGTACGCGATACTCAGGCGAAGTATCTGTCAAGCAACCGATCCAGCAATAATTTAATGTGCTTAAGGTCTTGCTATAAATTTATCTTTGAAATAAGAACCGCTCTCAGGCGTTTAGGAAACTCCATATACGAGCAAGTAGAGATTCTCAATGCATCCATATGAGAAATAACTGAAGAGCCTGAAGGAGTTGAAGGAAAGTGAAACCGAAACTGGGAAATGTTTAAGAAAGGACATAGTTCTGAAGTCTTTGTTCGGCAGCTGATAGGCATAGACTATATACGTATATTTACGGGAAAAGTCAAACCATATTTTTCGTAATATGATCTATTTTCTAATATCAGTGAGTTCAGAACGTTCGCTTTCAGCCTATCTCACAGGCACGAAAATTACAAATTTTAATTGAAAACATAGGTTTTTTTTTAAGAAAATAATCTGCCCTCAATGAAGGTGACCATGAAGATCCAGAATAAAAGCACTACAGAATAATTTGAAAGACAAAAATGATTAAATACAGACATTGTTAAGTAAAAAAATCCAGAGAAATGCAAACCCAATAGAATCATTTGGATTGAATCCTTAAGAATATTCAATAAAATTTGATAAGTTTTGATAGTTTACCATTAGGTCAATGATAATAACGGTTGAAATTAATGCCAAACAAGTGCATTCTTATTTCCGGTATTTACTGTATACTCTTGAGGTTGTTTGTGACTTTCCATTATGTTGCTTTCAATTTTCGGTATTTTAATATACTTAATTTCAGTATTTATTTTGTGGAGCCTAGTTAGTTCTCATGAAGAACATATTTTAGGAATCTAAAATGTAATCCTTTTAACAGACAAGTCCATTAATTATAACTGTCCTCAGGTGTTAGTTTGCAGATCAAGTGACAGTTAATGTCAATGCTTATTTAGTTTGACATACATTCATATGTCAGTACAACAAACGGTCCAAGTCTCAGATAACCCGCAGTTGACTTGTACACGCCCAATAGTTACAACTCGTTCGACCGAGTTCCAGAAAATGTCTTTCACAGTTTATTCAACTATATCACTGCTGACAATGACCTCGCACATGAGTTTATGGTCATTACAAGGCATTCATCTGCGTTTCACATCAAACGACAGTTCATGTCCTCCAGTAAAAATTTAAAGATCAATTCTAAGATGCGTTCAGTTTTTACTGCCCAGGGGTACACAGTTATGACGTTCGGTAAAACAGTGGTTTGGTGACGTTAGTGCCCGACTATAATATTCTACAAAGTTGTATGATCAAGCGCTTTCAATAAAAATCATAATGGACATCAAGCGCACTCAATTTTTAAGAAACGTTATAACAAAAAGTAAATTATTGAGAAATAACAGTTTGATAGTTCGCAATATTCTGTGTCCACGATAGGCCAGAACATAATTTACTTAATCAGAAACGAAATAAAAGAGAGGATCAGAGTATGATTAATGGTTAAACAGCAGTTAGGCTATGTCGGGTAGATTAAAATATTATTCTAAAAAGATTGAGAAGACGTAGAATACTAATTCAAACGTGATCATTGTGTAGAAAGGAACCAATCCACACAATATTCAAACGGTAAAAGACGCAGTTAAATGTCGATATTAACAAGCAAATAAGAAACCCTTCAAAGTCTTATATAATATATTCTTACATAATCTGTTTAATTCTATACAGAGAAGCGAGTGAAAGAACAAAGATATATAGTGGCTTAATTTCCCAGATTTTATGTGTTGGTCCTTCCCTGCGGTATAACGAGAAAGTAAAGTATTACAATCCCTATATCGCCCTGGTTAGAATATTCACCAGTTCTCCTATTATGTCTTCAGCGTGCATTGGGCAATATATTTTACTGTATTACAACCACCATATAATCAATTCGCTAGTCTCCTAAATTAAGACAATTCATTCTGCCTCTGGTCGTATTCTTGCTACAGCGCTAAGAAAAATGAGCCACGGACCTATATAATCTCCTCTCCTAATATATTTCGGCATTCTTTTTTTTAATTTAAGCGTTCACAAAATAGAGCCTGGACTTTCGCATGCCATCGAAGACTTCTGGGAGAACTAATTCGGCCTACACTCAGTTTAAGTGCTCACTTCCTTTGACTTGTGAGGACGCGCTTCTCACAATTGTTTCAGGTTATGGGTTAATCTTAGGCATCTGCCCTCCTGCTGCAAAACTTCGCTTCAGATAGTTTTCTTTCCAATTTTATAGTAGGCCTTCTATAGGTATCCTACAAGGAAAACTCAGCTCGAACTCCTCGCGCCGCGCATGCTATACACCTCTGCAGTAGGCTTGAGACCATACTGGGAACGGGAGCATACGTCATCTGCGCGAGACAGTCACCCCCACTGGTTTCTGCGCACTGAGTTTTCCTCGTTGGTTGCCTATAACAGGTTAGGTCTATCTTACTGCTTCTGCTCTTAAAAATTTTCTAGGTTGAGATGGGCAGGGCATGTAGCTCGCATGGACGAATCCAGAAATGCATATAGAGTGTTAGTTGGGAGACCGGAGGGAAAAAGATCTTTGGGGAGACCGAGACGTAGATGGGAGGATAATATTAAAATGGATTTGAGGGAGGTGGGATATGATGATACAGACTGGATTAATCTTGCACAGGATAGGGACCGATGGATGGCTTATGTGAGGGCGTCAATGAACCTACGGGTTCCTTAAAAGCCATTTGTAAGTAAGTATATTAAGTATACGCATACGAATACAATGATTGAACATTAAACTGAAAACCTCTGACGCATTCCTCTGCTAATCGATCTGTTCACATTGTCCTGGTTATGTGATCAGCAAGAAACAAAACCATCACTATTTAAGACAGAATAGGATAAATACAAGGTAAGGACAACACTCTTAAAGTATGCTAGCTGGAAGGGAGATTAATTTCCATTTCGCTGCCGGGAATACAGTTCCGGTCTGTTGCTAGATTTGTAGCTAGAAGCACTAGCAACAGCGGAGAAGGTTTAAGAACACAAATGAGCATAAAAACAATCATTTGTAAAGGGAAAAGCACAACATAAACCAGCTTGCCCCTCGAAAACTTTAAATTGGTTATGGAGCATCATATTGCACATCATCCATTATGAACCACGTAATCTACCACATTTCATTATTAGCGTCACTTTAGGGGTCAGGAACCCGGAAAGGACTGAACGGGTGCCCAAAAATAAAGTTATCTTTCCGGGAAAATGGATACAAAAGAGAATACCGGTGCTGTTAATCAATCATCAGGACGATCGACTTTCCACTACAGAAATCTGAGTTCGAGTCCCAAATTTATTCCGAACATAGAGGATAGTCGTGAAGGCTTCCTAGTATGCAATGTGGATGGTCAATGTTCTCTTCCCTGTTTGATATTTTCTGCTCCGTAAAATGGCAGAGCTGTCAGGGGCTAAGAAGCTAACAAATCAAATCCCTCGAACAATTACCTTATATATTCATTCCACTGAAGCTAGAGACTGCACAATTAGAAAATAAAGTAACTAGGCCTACTGTTGGAAATAATAATTACAAGTAAATATAATTTAGAAATAAGAGTCATATTTAATAACTAAAGACAATAACATAGGCTAATTAACAACAGAAAAATCAAAAGCGAACAATTCTACAGAGCCAATAGTTGAAAATAACCCAGTGGTCTCTGACGTAAGAATAATTTCTGAGTGAATGATGTATATTAATTCTTATAAATACATTTGTTTAATTTGAGGTAAAAAAACTACTGTACATAATTCGAGCGCCTAGAGTGAAACTAAAACAACTACAAAAATTGACATTTTGAGGTATTTACACAAATCGATAACAATTTCTTCTTCTACCTGGTTATAAAAAAATCATAATTCAGTTCGAACAGTCTTGTATATACTAATACAATTCATAACTACAAAACATGATAATATAATTCATTTGAAATAAGCGTAACGGCTATTAAGAATTTTGTTGTGAATAAACATCGATTGCAGTTACGTTAGTTTCACATTAAGCCATCTTGCTTCGTTCCAATGACGGATCAAACTACCATGAGATAAACGCAGATGAGGGTTCTAAAAGCATTTATTTACACCCGTTGAAAAAAAAAATAATTTGACGTTCAAAAATTTGTTTTATTTATTATTATTATTATTATTATTATTATTATTATTATTATTATTATTATTATTATTTTGTGAGAAGTAGAAAACTGAAACTATCTAGGTACAGTGCGTTCGTAGCTCCGCCGGACCGTTCCGCAGCGGCCTTGGACTGGGTGAAGATTGGCGCGCCGCCGCCAGAGTAGCGCTGTAGCTACCATTGACGCGCCAATCAGTCGAGTTGATTGTCGTGAGGGAAAGACGTCTGTGCACGTGTTGTGAGTAAAAGTGAGTTGTCTCGTGGTGATAAAGTATCTATTAATAATGGTTGAGTACACTTTAGAATAATGTATTTTTCTCTATGATGGTTATGTGAAATACTCTTCTGCAAGGAGGTGTCGAAGAGAATTTGAACATCGGTTTGCAGGTGTTCGAATTCCTAGCAGGTCAACTATTCATGACTTGTCACTAAAGTCAGACGTACCTACAGGATTTTTTTTGAACAAGAAACGTGTTCAACAACGCCGTGTATTGACAGAAGAGAAGTTTGATGAAGTAGGGGTCCGATTAGAGCACTCACCCCGCAAATCACTGCGACGTTTAGGACAAGAGTTTAACATTTTCAAGACGTCAGCTTTTGTGGTAACGAAACTTCTGAAACTTAAGCCGTACAGGATAACTGTAGTTCATGCTTTACAACCACAAGATCCTGTAGCAGTTAAAATGATGTATTGTGACGCTATAAATCAATTACAACTACAATGTTACTATAGACACAAAAGTTTGTTTCTACTCCAAATTTGTAATTTGTAAGTTTTAAGATGAGTGATTCTGAAAGTTTGCCTTCAGATAGGCCTATTGAAGAGCATGCTTTAAAAACCATATCCAACTTAATACCGAAGAATTTCAAATCAAAATATGAAATTGCATATGCCCAATATGAAAAATGGTTCAGCGGAAAGAAGATGCTATCATTATTTCCTGAAAACGAGTGGAATAAGAAAAACGAGTGTGGTAATGAACTTCTTATCCCACTTAAAATGAATGGGGTAAGACGGTATTACGTTACGGGTGTAGATAAAATATTTTACAATACATGTGTGATAACGCCCTATTAATGTACTTGCGTGATTACACGACTCGTGCTACGCGAACTTTCTCACACGTATATTAATAATGCTCTTATCCCACTTTTATCGTAAATATCTATTACAGTGTGCTACATAGAAGAAAGAGGATACTGTGACACCACAAGTACCAGTGTACCTATGTAAGACATACATACGTTACGCTGTACTGAGTAGCCCATACGATAAAATATAGACATAGATGATGAATGTGTTTATCATATTCGTCGAATGAATAGTTATTTGATATTTCAAATTTGTTCTACTGTAGATAACACCAGGCTAGCAAGAAGTTAATTTGTTCGGTAGTCCTTTTTCTGAATTCGCCGCTAGGTTGCGTGGTCACGCATCGACTCTCTTATTTCGGCAATATTGTCTGCAGGATGCTTGAAGTTCTGAAAGCCGTTCAAGATGGCTATTCTTATTTTGACAGGTTTATTCCACTTCTACTTTATTTGACAAACGCGAAGATAACGAAGTTGAGGTTACAATATCTTTGATAAACTGTAAATTGGAGCGACACCGAAGGGTTAAATAAAGATCTATGCTGAACTGTAAATCCCAACATCATCATTACTCACCTATTATTGTTTTTAAAGTCCGTGTAATTGTTACCTTAAATGTACGAAGACCGGTAAATGTTAGAATTTACCGGTATAACCTAACATTTACCGTTATTGTGCGGTAAAACCCCGAAATATCTTATTAGATACATACATTGTGAACTTTTACAAAGAAATGTTGGTAAATCTCAGGATTTGCCGATGCGAGTTGGTAAAAGCTAGATCGAAGAATCCAGAACGAAGAATCCTGCCTCCGTTGTGCAGGTTCAGATATAATTGCAGGATCGATAAAGTGAAAGGATCCGAGACGCTGCCAAAGAAGGTCTTGGAAATGCAAGCGAAGAAAATTTAAGCAGCCACTTTTAACAAATTTCCAGAACTTTCAGTCGGAGAGAATTTGAGAATCAAAGTACCGGATGTAGACCGGATAAAAATTGACGCAAAATCAATAATATCAGTGGTCATAAATATTCAAGATGAACAGTTTCATCATCTTGGTACCGAAGCTGGCAAACTGAAGTCACTGTATACAAAAAAACCAATTTAAATTGTGCTAAGAAAATTTTATCAGCATTGAAGAAGTACTGTAGGAAAAGAAGAAATTAGTGTACGGGAAGTGGTTGGCAAACTATCTTTTGTTTACGGACAAGGGTTCAAAAAGTTTAATTGTTTAAAAAAGTGTTCAACAAAAAAAGTTTGTGTAAATCATCTTCCATGTTGTGTAATTCTAAATGTCATAACAGCCAACCTTGCTGTAACAAAAATTAACATTCATAATATTTGTTTTACTTCATTTGTGGATTAGGACTGTTTGAGGGTATGTAAAGGCTTTATTAATTTTTGTATGGAATAGTATAACAGACAGTGGTTAAAACTACAATATTTTTCAGTATTTTAAATATGGAATATGTTTATTATACTAACATTGGAATGTAAGAATATTTAAATAACTTCAATTTAAAATGAATACAAATTATTTCAGTCATTGCTGAGGTGATTTTTATTTATGTTTTTAAATAGGTCCTAACAATAAAAAGATGAATCGGAAATAGATATGTGAACGGCAAATCTAAGTAAAGATTTTTTTATTACATTAATACGATTTTACTACAACTGATCGGTAAATCCTGAGATTTACCAACATCTCTTGGTAAAAGTTCAAAATATATACATCTAATAAGATATTTCGGGGTTTTACCGCACTATAACGGTAAATGTTAGGTTATACCGGTAAATTCTAAGATTTACCGGTCTTCGTACATTTACAGTAACATAATCACAAGTATAAGAGATTTCCTCGTGAGTTAAGGGAATATCAAGCTCTTGGCCTGATAACAAAGACAAAACCAACTAATTTTAAATTTGAAAAATAAAAAGTTAAAAGAAAAACATAAAAGCACTTAGCTACCATTGTAATTAATATAAAATATAGCGACAATTATATCATAAAAATACTGTGATGTGAAATTTGTCCTGTCTCAGAAAGTTATGAGTAGTTACATTAAATCTTTTTTTAATATCCTTTTTTTAACTAATGCCGCGTATATATTTATATTGACCTCAAGCCATTTTCGCCTCTGCCTACTTTTTGGCGATAATGATGAAGAATCCTGTTCTCAGGTTGCGGCACCCATTACGTCGGATTCTGTTAGCCCCTTACGACAGGATGATATATGAGTGTGAAAGTAGGCAGGATGATGAAGATGAAAGTTACCCACCATTTGCTCTTAGAGGGTTGAGGGAAAACCACTGAAGGAAACTCTCAGCCAAGCAACTTATCCCAACCAGGATTTTATTCTGGGCCCGATAGTTTCGCAGTCGAATACACTGACTACTCTAAATAAAATAAATAAATGAATTATGGTTTATTTAACGACGCTCACAACTGCAGAGGTTATATCAGCGTCGCCGGTGTGCCGGAATTTTGTCCCGCAGGAGTTCTTTTACATGCCAGTAAATCTACTGATATGAGTCTGTCTCATTTTAAACACACTTAAATGCCATCGACCTGGGCCGGGATCGAACCCGCAACCTCGAGCATAGAAGGCCAGCTCTATACCAACTACGCTGCCGAGGCTGACGACTACTCTAAAGCGAAGGATCTTTATAATATAATGTTGAATTACTTACTTAGAAACAAAGGATTTAAATAACTCTTACCGTACGGAACGCGCGCCAACAGTTGCGAAGATTGCCTAACCATTTAGGCGCTCTCGACTTTGTCTCGTTAAAGTCAGTTATCGACAAACAAAAATTGCAGCATTTCAAAGCGAACTAAAATTATGTACTATATCAATACTGTACATAAACAGAGCTTTTATGAACAGTTACAGTATGGTTAGCACGAGTTCCACACTCAGGATCTCAATTGAATCCTCTGTGAGAAAGTCTATTTTCGGAAGTATAAAATAAGACACAGTCTTTAGTTAGTGAAATATGTATTACCATCCTTAAAATATTCCATTTAGATCGCAATTATAAAACATGCCAAATTAATCACTATGCAGATGTCGTTCTAAATTAATGATCTTCGTAATGACAAACTTGTGAGAAGTAAATTTATTTAAATCTACAGCATACCATGAATATGTTATGCATTATTAGATATCTTTGTTGTAGAAAAGAAATTTTTTATTTTAATTTATTTTTCACAAAGAACTATTTCTTTACTTTGTACTCTTTTTAAATGTAGGTCTACTGACTTTTGTAGGTTAAGCTGAGATAAATCAAATAAAAACTCCTTACTTACTTATTTACTGGCTTTTAAGGAACCCGGAGGTTCATTGCCGCCCCACATAAGCCCGCCATTGGTCCCTATCCTGAGCAAGATTAATCCAGTCTCTATCATCATATCCCACCTCCCTCAAATCCATTTTAATATTATCTTCCCATCTACGTCTCGGCCTCCCTAAAGGTCTTTTTTCCCTCCGGCCTCCCAACTAACACTCTATATGGATTTCTGGATTCGCCCATACGTGCTACATGTCCTGCCCATCTCAAACGTCTGGATTTAATGTTCCTAATTATGTCAGGTGAAGAATACAATGAGTGCAGTTCTGTGTTGTGTAACTTTCTCCGTTCTCCTGTAACTTCATCCCTCTTAGCCCCAAGTATTTTCCTAAGCACCTTATTCTCAAACACCCTTAACCTATGTTCCTCCCTCAAAGTAAGAGTCCAAGTTTCACAACCATAAAGAACAACCGATAATATAACAATTTTAAATAAAAACTCCTAGAATATAAATAATGTGTATAAAGCTATTTATTATATATCATAGTTGATTTATTTCGGTTTGTTAGCACTATCTGAAGAACTCTTTAATCCTTAACCCATCCTCATGTGTTATGGTAGGCCTACCGCTTCGGCTGAGAATCGATCCGCGTGCATGAAAATATATGTACCCATTCCAGTCTTGCACAGTGCAGGAATATGTCCATCATTGAATAAAAAAATTAATGTGTGTGTGTGTGTGTGTCCAGTGCCTACCCACGTCACTTACATGATTCGGGTTCCGCACACTGCGGAGAGATGGCAGGACTGAGACCCATTTTCAAGTTTCACGCCACTTCGGTGAGCCACTGTATGCATGTGTATATGTGGAGAATTATATCGTGTACTAGGGTGAGTGTATGTGTAAGTGTTCGTGTGAGTGTAGTGTAGAGAATGTGAGGAAAATGATGATGAGGAAGGGAGAAGGGGAAACCCGGTGCCGGCACGTAGCCTACTCCTGTCAAATAGCACCAAGGAGGCCGACGGCCGAATCACTATAAACAGTGACATATGCCTTCTCTTCATATCCATTGCGGAGAGATTTGGGATTTATCCCAGGCATATTGGTGCACAATCTAGTGATTAGAATATCATATAAATTAGTTTTTTATTTTTCAGTCAATCACTTATCATGTTAAGATGGCAGAAATGGATTCTGTTACATCAAGATACAATGTTAATATATTTCACGGATATTTTCGACTTACTTTCAAGTCATATTCAGGTAATAGTTTTCTAACAAACAAACATTTAAACTAGGTGAACATATTATTTAAACACATTTATAAAACACTGGTAAATAGTCTGACCATGCATGCTTTACATAAAATGGTTGAATGGCGTAAGTCTTAAAATTAAAATTGACATACAGATAGAAAGCCTTCCAATGAACATAAGTATAATACAATATATTGAGAGGCATGCAGTGTGCCTGAATTATGAAATTAAAATCGTTTAAAATTATTATATATAAACCTGAAGACTAGGTTTGTTATTTATGACGTTCAATGTATTGGAAGGCTGTATGAAGTGGATGTAAAAGAAAATCTCGGTCTATTCGCCGTGGTGAGAGGCATTATATGAAAGATGTACAGTGGATGTTTGGCATTACATGGTAGACTATCATATAATATAAAATAATATTTTCACCTAGTTCAAATGTTTGTTTGTTAGAAAACTATTACCTGAAGATGACTTGAAAGTAAGTCGAAAATATTCGTGACATATATTAACATTGTATCTTGATGTAACAGAATCCATTTCTGCCATCTTAACATGATAAGTGATTGACTGAAAAATAAAAAACTAATTTATATGATATTATTTCACAAACTTATCTGAACTCAACATGACTTTTAAATTTAGTGATTAGAAGTTGTGCCACGTCTTCTAGTCCCGAGGTAGAAATTTCACACGAAAATCACAGACCTCGCCGGGAATCGAACGCGAGCCGGCTAGTCTGGAGGCAAACGCGCTAACACAGAGGTAATTCGGCGGATATTAAAGCATCAGTGAACGATGACTTTTTAGTGCATTCGTATACAGCAACAAAATATCACATGCCTGCTGATGCTGCATTGCGGTAGTTACAACGTACTATCCCAGCGGAATTTCAATTAATATGCCGGAGCCGGCGGTATTAATATATTTTACTGCCCACAG
Source organism: Periplaneta americana (assembly GCF_040183065.1). Classification (NCBI taxonomy): domain Eukaryota; kingdom Metazoa; phylum Arthropoda; class Insecta; order Blattodea; family Blattidae; genus Periplaneta; species Periplaneta americana. The sequence continues at coordinate 149,176,124 of NC_091121.1, read as the reverse complement.
CATAAAATCTAGACTCAATAGATATAGTGCATTTCCTATCTTAAAATATTTGTGCAGTTTCCCTGAGTTATTTCTGGGGTGGAAAGTAGTTGTTCTGATTCACCTTACAGTTTATAATTTGATCTTTTTTCACTGTACAGTAATTAATTAATTTCTTTGTGTCATTTTACAACCGGTGTAGTCTCGGGGTTACAAAAGGGACTCGTGATCCAAACTTGCTTTCGAATCCCACTTGGACTAATAATCTGGTTGGTTTTTTCCGAAGTTTCCTGCAACTGTAAAGCGAACGTCCGGTACTCTCACGGTATCATTAGATTAGTGTCGCCAAATATCACTTCTCTATCACCAGACTCACCGATGCTAGATAATCTTGATGTTGATACAGCGTCGTTAAATAGTCTATTTAAAAATTATCTTCTGAATGAAGTTCGAGCAAGTAAACTATAGAGAGCACATCGTGTCCAAAAATGATGACTTAGATTTCATAATACTTAAATTTTCAACAGACAGGTAATATCTCCAAGTTTTCTTTTATATCTTGTAAGTGCTCGATATGTCAACCTCTGGTCAAAAAGCACACTTCTGGACGATATTCCAATTCCTCCCACACCCTGAGCAGCGTGTCACTATCTATCGCCTGAACCGTAGGTTCCTGCCATAGTTCCTGCATATTGGCGAAAGGGGAACGTAAAATTGTCCTTTAAGCATTCCCACAGGAAAAAATCACAGCGGTTAGGTCAGGTGAATATGGAGGCTACCTCGTCAAGTTTTGCTCTTGGGCAATGCAACGGCTAATCCAACGCTGAGAAAGATGCTCGTTGAAGTATTAATGCACATGATGGTGGAAGTGACGTGGTGCACCATCTTGCTAATGGTCTTCCTATTCCTGCAGTCACAATAGAACGATGATTTGCGAAATTCAGAACATACAAAATTCTCTGAGGTTTTGATAGCGCCATTTTCTATCAGCGACAGTTTTCGACAATAGTCAGCGCATGCGCATATAAGACGTACGCTTAATGAACTAGGCGATATTAGTTGTCCATTGAGAGACTAACTGCATTCCTATAGCGTGAACATTTACAGAAATAAATCAACCATTTTAAAATCAGAGCAATCATTTTGGGACACATTGTAATATGATTTATAAAACAATGAAGGAAATGAATGTAAGACGTATGAGAAAGCATCTGGAATCTACATGACACCTTTTTTTTTCCGTACAGGCCTATCACATTGTGCCTGTAAGTGTCGCTTAGAAGGTACTGACAATTTAACTAATTTCAAACATTATAATTATTATATGTTAAATCCCCTAGTCAAGCAGACAACGGTCAAAAAGACCAGGAGACGCACGCATCGACTCCATGTCACGAGACTTCTACCCAGGATTTAAGCCACAGTCGCATTTGTCGTATTTTGCCTCTCGACTTCTAAAAATGCAACAAACTTTCGATGTAAACGTGCAAAAATGCGACAACCACATTGGACTTCAGAAACGTAGGTGGTAATGGAGAAAATGAAATCAGAGATGTGTTTGAACTAATCTGAATTTAAATGAAATTCTAATGGCATAACAATGTCCAAAAAGGTATTGAGCAATAGATGTTCAGGAATGGCGTTCAAAGAGTTGGTGCAATTCATGTAAGTTTAGTGAACAATTTCTTCTAACTGATTTACATAATTCCATCCCATACTGTAAATTGTGAGCGAGGATTTAGTTGCATGAATCTTGTAAAAACTGGAATTATAAACCGTCTTTCATTAAAAAGAGTTAGCACTTCTGCTAACAATAAATCTTGAAGGGCCTACTCGTAAAGAATTTTAATGTTTAGAGTGTCCATAAAATAATGTATTTTAATGTGATGTAAATTCAGCAGTAATTAATTCTAAACATACCTACGTGTAATGATTTACTTACATAAGTAGGCCTATATCTAGAGTGTGGTAAGATGGATTGAAAGTAATAAAACTCCAAGAAACAAATTACATAATTTTTTGTTTCTGCATACTTGATTAATTTTTTATCTTTCTGTAGAACTATTTATAATATTGCACAAGATTTTCGCAGTTTGCACAAATATAATTTTTCATTTGTGCACTTTTGCGACAATTATTTATTTTCTAGCTTAAACCCTGCTTCTACCATGTCCCCTTCTAAATTTCCAATCCAAAGAAATACGAGCATCTCGATATCGTAAAGCAGCCGTGGCGAAAACGTTATCGTGCGCCGAGCCACTGTGTAACCTGCAACGTGCATAGCACCTATGGAGGGAGGCGGACACTCGAAGGGGAAGTGAAGCAACTTTCTGACTTATTAACGGATTTTCATTTTCCTTACGTCAAGCACTTAAATACAATTTTATACAGTACAAGGCTACAGTACGTCTAACGAAGAAAGAAATGAATGAAACATAGGACACATTATCACAACCTAAAATTAACTGTCTTCAGAATGTCTCTGCGACAGATTTTCAAAATCAGGAATGATGTCACTTACTGCCAGTCGTAGTTGATCACGAAGGTATTTGTCTGTCAGTCGTGATCTAAATTTGGTTTTTACTATTTCCATTGTTGAAAATAATTTTTCAAAAACGTAAGTTGTAGCGAACATGGCTTCAAAAGAGAAAGAGAAAGAACGAAGCTTCGGATATTTATTTTTTGGCAAAGATTTCAAGTTCAACATTTGTCAAGTCCTTACATCTAGCTTTCATTTAACATTACATTGTAATTTGTAAATCTGTGAGTTTAAATTGAAGATGTAACCGCATTATTCGTACATTTGCTGAAAAAGGATCAATGTACAGAGATAATAATAATAATAATAATAATAATAATAATAATAATAATAGTAATAATAATAATAATAACAATAATAATAATAACAATAACACAACCTTTTAATGTTTCATCAGTCACATGTAGTATAATGCCGTTTTACGTTATACCACCGTTCTCGTAATACTTATTAACAAATCATAAATTTAATATTCTCATTCATATTGGCAGCAAAAAAAAAAAAAAAAAAAATCCGTCCTCCCATCCTACTTGAAACTTTCGTTTTTGTAGATGTACATGTATTCGAGAGAGACACTGCGACTATATGTCACTCGCAGATCAGAGACAAATACAAATGGAACGGAGTTTGACTCCAGTGAGTGAGAGGGTGAAGGTTGTGGGAGGTAGAAAGCACAGCTATCATTGCGAGCCACAATGTGCTCGTGAGTCGCATTTTCGCCACCGCTGTCGTAAAGTATAAGAAAGCAAACAAAGACAGATAAAAATGTAAGTAGTTCTCTGTGTTCACAGAAAAACAAGTTCGTAGGAAAAGTCTGTTTGGTTAATTAAATAGTACTCGATGCCAAAACAAGATTCTAAAAATGAACAGGGAATACCAATAAAATTGTTTCAAATTCCAAAATTAGACACTGAGTATGCACTCCAGAATAATAATAGAACTTTCATTCCTCATATTACACGCTTCAGATGCAGTTCTACATGAGCTTCACGATAATGAACAATGAGTGTAATCGGCTACGAACCACACAGTCAAAGGCTGTCATAATTCCAGAACATGCAGTTTGAAACACTTGAGGCAGCAACTACCACAGCAGACTGTGATAAGGTCTCTGTCCAGCTCAAGAGCAGATCCATCTATATTTAACTCGCGAAATCACGTGGAAAGAAATGGAGATGAAACCAACACAGAAACATAAGCACAAACCAAATACAGTATATATACGAAATGGCCACAAAAATTAAAGACTGGCGCAGAACAAACATAATTTACTCATGTTTTAATTTGATGTTCTAGAAAAGTCAGTTTTAACAACAAATTCCACAATTTGGGACATCTGGCCGAAATCTACGGCTGACCACTAGGATCCAGAATACAAACCAGAGGTTAAATGAAAAATACAATATGATTGCGGAGAGAATACGGAACAATGATAAATTTAAAAATAAAGTACAATTTGATTTCGGAGAAACATGAGATGAAAATACATTGAAGATACATAAAGATGTCTTTGGTTGTACGAGTATAAAAATGTGAAGTTGTGTTATAGGTAAATTAGTTTCATTAATAATAATAATAATAATAATAATAATAATAATAATAATAATAATAATAATAATAATAATAATAATAAATAGAGAAAAACATAGGTGTGTATGAAAATCAAAATAAATATAATTTTAAGTCATTTTTTTCTTTTTATGTAATTTTTAATTGATTTTAACGTCGTAAAATTATCTTTTTATGCTATTTTCTTAAGTATTTTAGGTAATTAAAATCCGGGCAATAATAATAATAATAATAATAATAATAATAATAATAATAATAATCATCATCATCATCATCATCACCACAAACAGAAAAAAACATAGGTGAGATCTCGAAGCACAGGGACAAAGAAAAATACAACAAAGTGAGAAATAATTGTGTATGAAGATCAAAATAAAGATAGTTTTAAGTCCTTTTTTATTTTTATGCCATTTTTAATTGATTTTAATGTCATAAAGTTATCTTTTTACACTATTTTTAAGTACTTCAGGTAATTAAAATCCGGACAAAATAATAATAATAATAATAATAATAATAATAATAATAATAATAATAATAATAATAACAAATAGAGAAAAACATAGGTGAGATCTAGGGACAAAGAAAAATGCAACAAAGTGAGAAATAATTGTATATGAAGATCAAGATAAAGGTAATTTTAAGTCTTTTTTTTATTTTTATGTCATTTTTAATTGATTTTAACGTCATAAAGTTATCTTTCTACGCTATTTTTAAGTACGGTACTTTAGGTAATTAAAATCCGGGCAAGAATAGTAATAATAATAATAATAATAATAATAATAATAATAATAATAATAATAATAATAGAAGTAGAAATATCATATAATATCATGGAATATCTAATGGAAATGGTAATCACATTAATGCCATAGTTCTAAATATGAACGCAAATCAATATATGTTTTCAAATCCCGAACAAGCGAGATTGATTTTTATGGGATACAAAAATCGTTAAGGACCTATCCTAGACATTAATGAGAAGGATTTAGACAAAATTTACCGCTCAGTTCTCGCTGACGTTCAGATTAAATTCTGTTAGTCACCTTTCTTCTCCATTATTCTCACACCAAGGATAACTATTTCCGCCTTATTCTTGTGTGTGTCTCCACATTAACAAACGGAATTCTTGGCTTGTCAAGGTTAACAAAGTTCAAGAAGGTCTTCAAAGAAAATAACTGGGGGTGTTGGTTAGCAAGCAAGCAGTATAAAAAAAACCACTCGTTTTAGCTAACACGTTCTCACTGTATCATGAAATTAGAGGTAAATTATAATAGTATATTCCGATACAAGATTGGGAAGTTCCTTTTACAAAATCGAGGAAAAGTTTGAAAATCGAGCAGAGCGAGTTTTTAAATTTTCGAGATTTTTTAATGCACTTCACAAACCTGTATTGTACAACATTTTTTGCACGATCATATTTTTTAAATTGCAAGTACAATATATTTTGCATTGAAAATTTAGAGCAATATTATTCTAAAGTCATCGCAAAATTATACTGTAATCGTAAGCTTAACTATGTACCAAGTAGTGCACTGTAATGTGTCTATTTCAGTATAGTTTTATGTTATGAAGAATAGTTTTCTTTGCAACAAGTTTCTGTGTGGGAATTCTTACTTTCAAGCCTAACAAAAATAGCTATAAATACAAAAAAAAAATCACTATCGTGCAAAAATACATTTTTCAACAGTAACTACTTATAATCCGGGGATAATGTATTATTTTCTTTCCACATCGATAACTTTATTCTTCCTCTTTGAAACGAATCAAGTCGAAACACTGCAATGTCGGTCGGTCGGTCGGTCGGTCGGTCATTGTCACTTATTTTCAAGCATCTGGTCCTGTGTACAATATTGTTTTCATTTTTGTGAGGTTAAGTTGACACTATGCAGTCACGAGCACAGGGTTGCCTCGTCAAGAGAGGGGAGTCTGTATTTCCATATCTTACAATGTTAAATTCCTCAATTTTTGGTGCACTATTCTTAGAAGTTATAAAAGATACAAATATAGGAATAAATAGGGCATATGTAACATACTGTTATGTATACAACCGGCTAAATAAATTAAAAATTCCACTGAGTTGGTTAGTAAGAAAAAATTTTTCATTGATAACATTTTTTGCATTAAGAATTACTACAATATTTTTTGCTGAAGATAGGCCTAAAAACTGACAATTAAAATAAATAAAATCATATTAAAGCATTTGACCGAATTAAGATGAAGGATGTTAATACAAAATTGCAAGAAAAAGGAGTCAAATAGAACATAATAAAAATTATTGAAAAACTGAATACTAATAACAGTACAAGAATTAGAATAAATAATCAACTTACAGAAAAGATAGGCCTACCAATCGAGACAGGAATAAGGCAAGGAGACAGTTTAAGTCCTATCCTCTTTAATGTTATTATGGAGGAAATAATAAAAGAAACCCAGAAAGCGAGTGTAGGTTATAGATTGAGAAATAAGGATATTAATATAATATGTTACGCAGATGATGTGGTCTTACTTGCTGAAAATGAAGACAATCTCCAGAAATTACTATACAGATTCCAACTAACAGCTCAGCGATTTAACATGACTATTACACTTTTACTACGTCACACTACTTTCGACCAATAAAACGGTACGAAAGGACGTCTTTCAATCAATCATGGCCGCTTATCGCACAATTTTATCGCGTCCCTAGCATTTGTTTAATTTTATCGCGTCCCTAGCATTTGTTTATTTTTATCACTACCCTAGCATTTGTTTCTTTGTTTGCCAACATTTCAAACTGCACTGGTCTGGCCGTCAAAAAACAGAAAATTACAAACCACTCCAGTCGATGCACATCACTTTCAAATATGACTCACATTTTGGCATTCAAGAACAAGAATTAATAAAGATCACTGGTCATATATGAAGAGCACCATTCGGAAATCCTGAATGAGTTGAGGGCTACACCATGTACACCAACGAGTTCACTTCTTTTACGCACACGTCCAATATAACATCAACTGAACCACCAAAACATTCAAATTTGAAAACTGTACTTTCAATAATTGTTTCTTTTAAAATCATCCATGTTTATTTTTTATTTCATCATCGTTAATTAAAACGTTTCTTGTTTATTTCATCATCCCTAATTAAAACTTTTCTAACACTTGTTTATATTATTTAGGTTATGTTTGTTATAGCTTCTGCTATATATTATGGATAGTCACGTAACAGAGATTGTTTAATACTAAGATTTATTGAAAATCATCTGTCAAGTGACGTTGATTACTGGGATCCGGATGATTGAAATGGAATGCAAATGTTTTAATAAAAATGAAACTGAATCAACAAAGCCTTCTTGACTAGTAACAGTCCACAGAGTTCAATGATGATTCCATAGTTGGCACAACTGATACCAGTAACAAGAAAACATCATCATAAAACACTACTGCCATCTAGCGTAATGTTGAGATGGTACAATAATACATTTGAAGACAGTTGTATTTTCGTAAGCCAATTAATATTTTATTGTAACTTTGTTACTTCTAATCTTTATATAGCCTACTTTCTTCTAATCGTGTAATAGTCAATTAAATCCCACTCGAGTTTTGATTTTCTCTAGATAAATCAAAACCTCTAGTGAGATTACTGTTGATAATATCAACAGAAAAAAAAACTAAATAATTAACAATTTCAAAACAACCATTAAGATGCAAACTAGCAGTATACAACAAAAATATAGAACAAGTTATGTCATTCAACTATCTAGGATCAAAAAATACAAGTAATAAAAATTTTATTAGAAGAAGTCAGAGAACAGACAATAAAGGCATCAACTATGGCAGATTGTTTAAAAGATGTCATTTGGAGGAAAAATATATGAATATTGAAAGTAAAACCAGAATATATAAAACATGTTAGGCCCATTCTTACTTACGCTACTGAAACGAGAGCTGAAACGAAAAAGACTGAACAAATGTTGACAACTATAGAAATGAGAAATTTAAGAAGTGTCCCAGGATACAGCTTACAAGACAGGAAAATACATGAGGAAATTATAGAAATATATGTGATGTACAGGACATAGTAAAATGGATCAAAGCAAAAAGAAAAGGATGGGAAGACCACGTATTGAGGATGCCGGACGATCGTTTACCAAAACTTGCAATGACAGCAAAGCCAGACACCCCTAGACCTCAGGGACGACCATTGAAACATTGGCAGGAAAGCTGGTCACCTGCCTCCGAACACAATAGCACCGATTGAAATAGAACAGGATTGAATCCTAATTTAAGAGGAAGAAAGAAGAAAAATCATATTATCATTTTACACATATTAAACTATCAAACAACGATAAAAACCAAAATTTCATTTTTTTTTGTCAAAATTCGATGTTAAGACTCCCCTTAAAGGGAGGAAGGTAAGTTCCTGCTTCTCCAACAGGAATCGAACCGAGGTCCGCTAAATTTGTAACTGGGAACCGCTGCTGTCAGTAATACCATCAGAATTCATTAATCAACATTATTCCATGTTGAAACTTTCGTAAACTACTTTTAACACTTGAACATAAATAATTGATTAAATGGCGATCTTACTCGTGTTACATCTACATCTACATATGCCGAACACATAACTAATGCTAACCACACATACAATCGAACATTGAAATCTTTCAAATCCAAGTTAGAAAATTATCTTATGACGAGTTACCAAACTAACTTACTATTATGGCAAGTGTTGTATTGCATGTTTCCACGTATTCACATTTTTTTATGTTCTAGTGATATTTAACTTATTTTATATTTTTGTTTTCATATTTTCCGATAATGGTATATCTTTAAATGTGATAAGTTGAGCTATATATATAATCATAAATTTTCTTACTGTATGTACTTAAAAATATTGTATTCATTGTATGCTTTGTACTGCACTATTTTATTACTACTATTAGTATTATTATTACTATTAGGCCCATTATTATTATTATTATTATTATTATTATTATCATCATCATCATTATTATTATTATTCTTATATTTTATCATTATTATTATTATTAGGCCTATCAATAATTGTCTTATTTTTTTATACTTTGTATGCCTCATTTATTTTGACCTGCTGTTCACATTCTATTATGATTTTTTCTTTCTTTCTGTATGTTATATATTATGTCTGATTTCTTCTTACTTGTTTACATATTATTATTATTATCTTATTCAGTTTTGTGTGTAAAATTGTAGTGTACTTTGTAAATTTGTAGTGTTTTTGTAACGCAGTTTTTACTCCTGCTTGAGTGTTAGAGAAGGCCATATGGCCTTAACTCTGCCAGGTTAAATAAATTATTATTATTATTATTATTATTATTATTATTATTATTATTATTAACATAAATACAGACATGGAAATCCTACACATACAACTCAAAAACCAAAAACTCAACACACTAGAACAATATGAAATATACAGACACACTAAAACACACACTAATCAAATTCTCAACACACAGATCAATTTCAGAACACACACTATGACACAACTCTTCATCACACGAAAGCACCCACACAACAGGCAGCGAAGTTGAGATAGCGCAGAGATCTAGTAGGCTCTGAGGATGGTGTTAAGTAGCACCGAAACAGCTGTAAGCCGCACATGCTTACGTAATTAACACGAGTAAGATCGCTATTTAATCAATTATTTATCAACCTTTCCGCGACAGGTTCACTTATTTAAGAGACTTCCTCAGTTGATAAATAATTCATAAATAACTGAATAAAAGTACCTCTTCCTGCTTTCTGTTGCTGGACAAGTAATGCAATTAAGAGATGCCGCGAAATAAAATAACGACCTTTCTTTACACTTTAAACCAACAATTATTTTCCCCAAGAAGATGTAATTATATGACATACTCACTACGACAATCCCGCCGCTTCGCTCTGAAATCTCCATGTGCCCACAGCGGAGACGATGAAGAAACGAACACACGAGCGCACAAAACAAGCGACCGGCGAACTAGCCGAGTTTTTACTGGGCGTTGTGTCGGGTGAACAATAGCAAACTGCCTTAGAATCTGTGCTCATCATCACCGGCAGTATGAGACATAATAGATTAACCTCGTGTAGGCAGAGAGTTGAATAAGATGAGTTGTCGGCAGTCCTCCTTAGTCACGTCGTTCAGTTCACAATACTCCGCAGAGTAACGCCCGGCATAATTCTGCAAAGCGTACAGCGCGTGAAGGACGCATATTCATCGGAATACTTGTCTTCTCTTCAACAAAATAATGTTGTTTTCTAATGCCAGACATTTGACAATAAAGTCATTTGACCTCTTGCACTCCAATATTTTTTCAAAGATATTGTCATGGTTAGCCACTGACGCACAGATTTTGAGGTGTTCTGAATCCATTTCTTGATTTGAGTTGCACAATGGACAGTTAGGAGACTGATATATTCCAATTCTATGCAGATGCTTGGCCGAACAGTCATGGCCTGTTGCCAATCTAAATGCAGTTACAGACGATTTGCGTGGTAAATCGGGAATCAACTGTGGATTATGATGCAGAGAGTTCCATTTTTTCCCTTGAGATTGTGTTATCAAATATTGTTTGTTGAAGTCTAAGTATGTAGATTTAATAAATCTTTTCACAGAGTAATACGTAGATTTAGTAACAGGTCTGTAAGTAGCAGTGCTACCCTTCTTTGCTAAAGCGTACGCATTCTCGTTTCCCAGGATTCCACAATGGGATGGTATCCATTGGAATACAATTCTTTTATTAAGTGTTATTAGTTGAGAGGGCATTTTATTTATTTCTGCCATTTGAGATGAAGGTGTGTGTCTAGAGACTATTGATAGAGTAGCTGCTTTGGAGTCTGACAATATAACTGCATTTTTAAATTTATTGATGTGGCAGAAGCGTTTTTAAAATTCCATTTTCCTCCGAGTTTCTCGCAATAATCAACATTATCAACCGAGAGCATAACAGTAAATAAGGAAACAGGAAAACGTGACATTTTATAATACAGAGTGATTATAAAGTCCTTATCTTACTTACTTACAAATGGCTTTTAAGGAACCCGCAGGTTCACTGCTGCCGTCCATAGGCCCGCTATCGGTCCCTATCTTGTGCAAGATTAATCCAGTCTCTATCATCATATCCCACCTCCCTAAATCTATTTTAATATTATCCTTACTGTATGGATTCGTAACAAGCTGTTTTTTACGGTGATGGGTTGTTGGCCCTTCGCCCAACTCCCAAGCTGAAGGACCACCCCTTATCGGCTGTCCACGACTGCTTATTCAATATATTTGCAGCTACCCTCCATATCTGGAGGCAGTCTCCTCTATCCGCAACCTTATCTATTTTTGTGAAATCGCAAATATGAGTATATATCTTGTTTTTGTTTTAGGTATTGACAGTGTTCATTATTGACGAGAGGAGAGCCATGATCCGTACTCGTCTGAGAGGACTAACGTACGATCCAGTGAAAGCTGATTTCACACGAACATTTAGAAAATCTGACCCCATAAATGTGACCATTCACCAATTTGTCAACAAATTCAATCGCACAGAAAGTGTTATGGACGAAGAGCGTTGAGGCAGACCATTACTATACGTGCAACGGATTCAGAAAGTCATTGAACGAAGCCCTCGTGCATCATCTGGGCGTCTCAGTCGTGAGCTTGATGTATGTATGTATGTATGTATGTATGTATGTATGTATGTATGTATGTATGTATGTATGTATGTATGTATGTATGTATGTATGTATTTATTTACACTGCAAGTGGGCAAGCACCCAGTGGCAGTGGTATACACAATATAACAGTACACAATAAAAATAAACAAGACACAATAAAATAAACAATACACAATTTGGAAGATTTTACACTTTTTTCACTTTTCGTTGCACAAACGTGCGTATTGTGTTCAAGTCCTGTATACATTTGAGGCTGAAGATTATGCTGCACGTCAAGAAATGTGCTATGATATTGTGCAAGCTGCAGTAAATCACAACTTAATGGAAAACATCTTATTCAGCGATGAGGTGACATTCCACATTTGTGACTTTATCAACAAACACAACTGCAGAATATGGGCAGACGAGCAGCCAAATGCAACCTTTCAATGGGCCAGAAATACGACAAAAGTGAATGTGTGGTTAGGCATGACACAGACGACAATCTACGTTTCAGGCCGCAACAATTACAGGCAACTCGTATCTGGATATGTGATGGTGTTGCTGAAACCGCTGTCTTCCAACAAGATGGGGTATCAGCACATTTTGCGAACATTGTTCGTAATTTCTTGAACGAAATCTTTCCAGGAAGATGGATAGACAGAGGATCACAACGCATGTGGGCAGCGCGTTCTTCAGACTTAACCCCGCTCGATTTCTTTGCGTGAGGCTACATCAAATCGCTGGTGTATCGAACTAGAGTTCTAGATCTTGCAGGTTTGAAATATCGAATTAGAAGAGCGATTGATACAATTACAGCGCATATGTTGGCGAACGTTTTTCGATCTACCTCACAACGTTGGCGGTTCTCCTTTGACATAGAAGGGGTTCATGTTGTTTAGCAATGTGTGCGGGCTTTTGCCTCCATAAAATTTTTTGGTATTTTTCGGCCGTTTTCACTAAAATGGATAGAGGTTTTATGAACATCCTGTATGTATCGAGTTTAATGGTGCTGGCTTAGCCTGACTTGGTTTTTTCGAGGGCCTGATTCAGGACGAATCTTTGTATTTATGCTCACTTTGGCCAATTCAATTTAAGATATCTATCTTATGTGAATTTCCTTAGGTAGGGCCTATATTTAATGGATGACAAATAACATTCCTCTCAAACAGGTAAGGACAATCAGAAAAGGACAACAATCAGGAAATTGAACAAGGTATAATAAACTTATTTAAATTTGTACATTTAAATAGTTAATATAATGAATGACTATTAATAGTTTTGTACCAGTTTTGTTGTATACAAAGATTAACAATGTATCTTATTATATCAAATATTGAAAATAAGTGTCACGTCACGTATCACGCTAACGTGTTCTGTTTTTTTTTTTTTTGTAGAAAATTCTGAATTTTCATATGTAATGTTCTACTTTTCATTTTTATCATCCGGTAACCATTATCAATTTATAATAAAGATAAATTCTGTCGTCGATTTGCAAAAGGGGATACCTCCAAAATGACAAAGTGTTGGGAAATCGTAAAAAAGCCATAGCAGACTTAAAAAATTAAAATGTTCACAGATCATGCATGTATGTATCTATAGTGATCTAATTAGAAAAAAAATATATATGAATATTTTATTTTGTTAACTTAGTTATAGTTTTTGCGATTTTCCAAAATTTTGTTATTTTGGACACGTTTCCTTTTGCAAATCGACGACAGAATTGATCGGACATTTAGAAACTTAGTGTAATCGATATTTTGCACTTTGTATGCGTGTTCTCCTCTGACTACAAATGCAACGTCACTGAATTCATTTCCAAGGAAATAAACTTTTTCTCTCTTCCCCCCCCCCCCAATAGGATCTAGGTATGTGTCCCTTGTCTTTGTTTTGCCTCAAGCTAACGACTAGACAGGAGAGTTCCATTCCTTTTGAATGTTTAGGGCTTATTCACAATCCTCACGAAATAGAGGATAGAATTGGCGAAAGGACCAACTGTTTGGGTTGATGATGACTGTGATGATGATATTGGAAGAAAAGTTATCCTACACAAGAAAAAGTTGAAAGTGAAGGTCTTCTGTAAAACAGTTTTATTTTCATTCGTATTGTCAAAGAGCAGCATATTCCGTTAGTTGGAGATCAGCATACCCATTCTAAATGATGAAACGCACTTATCAAGAGACTACTTTAATTCATCATCTTAAACTGAAATAAAAAAACTCCACGCGCAGTGTGAATTCGTTTATGTTTCTTACGGTTAATGCTGCCTACATTATGTTAAGCCACTATGGAGACCATGGAGCGAGGCTAGCTGAAGATCTGCCTGTAGCAGTATGTTGACAATTAATTGGTAACTTCCTGCAGCTATGTTGGGTCCTTGTATTGGATGACAAGCTATCCATGGGGTTACTAGGGGGCATATATATGACGTAATGAATATACATAATGCCAGTATTTGCCAAATATTTCCCTCTTTAAATACCGCAATGACCTACTTCTTACAATAAAGACTCTAAAGGCATTTCTGTAAATGGTTCTGTAACCTGACAGTATCTACTGTAATGACAAGAAGATGACTATTAGTGTAATGCACAGAAGGATTTATTTACCTTAAGGAGAATAAGGGAGTAGTGCATGGACCTCGGGCCATTTGAAGTCCTTGGGAAATTGTATGTAACATTATACAAATTTGGCTTTCGGATATAGCTCCCTGTGAAGCTGACTTGAATAATTTCAAGGAAAAAAAAAATAGAATTTCTGGGTAGCTCAGTCGGTAGAGCGAGCGTTGACGCGCTCAACCAGAGGCTACGGGTTCGATACCCGGCCCCGCAACAATTTTTCCCTAGAAATTATTAAAATGTATGCAACATTCTTTTCTACTTCTATATGTAATAACTACGGCTCGGAAGTTGATGGATTAACATTCTTTTTCTGGGCCATCGGAGACAATGCATGATGCAAAATAAATTCGTTTCACTTCAACACGAGCCAATATAGCCTACTTTTATTTTGCATTTTTGCATGTTTCGGTCTTTTATTATCTATTGATCATTTTTTATGAAATGTTCTACGTTTTGTTGCAGTTTTGCCCTTTTCTGCTTTCGAGCTTTTTTTTTTACGGTATAGTTCTGTAGTGCTCGGGAAAAGTGGAACAAGTCAAAAATGTTAATTTTACAGGAGAAGGAAAAAAATTGTCTTCACACTGGTTTATGTCGATTTGATTTTCTTCTGTATGAATTATTCTAATGGGAGAAATACTTATGTCTCTTTTCCCAAGCGAGCAGATGTTCCGTATGTTGTCAATAAATTATAAAAAAAAGTTTGTGAAAACTGACTTATGCCACTTTTCCCAAGCACTGCAGAGTTGTAGCCTATATTCGAGAACCTACCTGGAGATTGCTTACGCCAGGGATGTCAAGACGCCTGCACTTGTTATCATATCAGATAAATTCTGTAGGACCAAAAATTAATCTTTACGTAGATTCTTCGCCCAACAGTGCATTATATATATATATATATATATATATATATATATATATACTGTGGAATCCCGGCCACCAGATCACTCAATTGAGTGCGCTCCTTGAATAATGGCAATTGACTCAATATATATGTCAACATAGGCCTACTTGTCGAACTTGCAGTAAGGCCACAAAGGGAAAAACACTAGAAGTGTGGGATTCGAACCGTGCTGTGGATTGAACTTCGGCGTAGCTCAGTGGTTAGAGCGCTTGGTACCAAGGACCCTGGTTCGATCTCCGACGCCGAAGCGAATTTTTCTCCTCTAATTACAATTGTTACCATAATAGATAAATTCTATAGGACCAAAAATTAATCTTTACATAAGCGACGAAGTGTCAAAATGATATGATGTAGATTACCACTTCAGCCTCCAGTTTCATAAGATGATCGATTCTTAACACCTTAGCACAAAGAGCTTTCTCATGGATAATGCAGTGATAAGAGAGGAATTTTGGGAATGATCCATCTTTTGCACATTGTGTATGAAAACCAACATTCCCCCCATTCATGCGAGATGCTGCGATTATGTTTAGAAGAAGAATGCAGAAAACGGTCTCTCGCTTCATTCTGAAAGGTCTGCAGACTTTAACAACATAATTAAAACGAGTGGAAAAGACTGCAGCTGGATTGAAAGGAATCGTATGTTAAAATAGGTATGCACAACGTGACGGAAACATGCCAGACTAACCTAACCTTCTCCTAGACCAATTCTACCACTTAAAAGGTAAGAAATAAAGATCATTTATAAAACTGTGAAGAAAATTATAAGTAACATAGGAGGAAGAGGAAAAAGTGAAACATCGCATGATCATGAACTTCGTGACATGATGTAACAATGGCAATTGGTTTTGATTCATGAGACATTTCTATTCCAGCGCATGGATGTGTCAGCTTGACCCAGAAAATTATAATCCACTTTACAATTAATTACTTATGACTTCACTACGGCGTGATGCATGTGCTATCTTCCTCCAATAAGAAACTTGGCACATAGTTCACGAGTTCATCTTCCTCAATGTAAAGAATATAAAGTTAGGCTACACTTGGACAATAATTCGTTCTCTTTGCATAATAAAGTGCCATTTTAACTCAGTAGGAAAAGAATCAGTCTACTATAACTGGAAGACGACGGTTTTCATTGTGACAAAGAAGATACAGTTCTCTATTCGTCATCCCTATAGAACACATGAACGTATCAAAGAGGATACATCTATTTTTCATCTAAGAAGCTAAAACATTGAACCTAAAACAGAGACTTTCGAGAAATGGGAAGCATTAATAATAAGAACTTTCAGGGGGTTATTCGTTGAGATATTTCAAACAAAAAAAAGTTTAATTCAATTTTGCTCGTTTTTGATTCCTTTTCGACATAAATATTACTTTATATGAAACATTTCATAGTGAGTTTCTCAGAAAGCCATTGATTTAATTTACAATATGCTCAGTCAATTTAAGACAGCAGTGTATTATGATTGAAAGAATTTTAGTTTTGACCTTTAAATGTGTAGAAATTTGATCCGAACAAATGTAACGTTTCGTTCTGAGAAGCAATTTTAAAATATTACATTTGTTCGGATCAAGAAAACAGACTACAATCAAGAGAACACCCACTGTCTGAAGGACATTACTTATATGGCGCGTTTTTATGAGACAGGAGAAACATAAAACGTACGGTAGGCCTATATGGCATAACAACGTCCAATGTATGTTTTCAATAATATAGATAGCTTAGTCAGGCGAATAAAATACGTTTCCCGTGTCTAGTGGTAAAAAGTTTAATTGAAGGGTTCAGAGCCATAGTGTGCCAAGCGCCATTTATTAAAAACGGAGAAAGCAAGGGTTAAAGTTAAGTGAATACCATAGTTTAATAAAGATTAACATATCATTTAGTTTTAATGTGTATACTTTATATTACTTCCTATGTTTCCATTGAATTATGGTAATAACTTCATTTTAACCCTTGTTTTCTACGGTATTAGTAAATGGCGCTTTGCCCACTATGGTTCTGAACCCTTCAATTTAATTACTTAGACAATAACTCCCACAGAGTTCATGTTCTTCACGCTGTCTGCTAACCAAACATTTCTAGCAAAATATTTTTAAACTGTCATTATGCGTCGAGACAGTGTAAAAATAGTATCTAGGCCTATTATTTCTCTTTTATTAAAATGAGACAATGTTTCTAGCTTTTTTTCTTTTCGGTCGGTGTATATCCAAGATTCGGGGATCCAAACCTGACTCACATTACTGATCAAATGTAAAGGTGATAAGAATAGTTAGATTTAAAGAGAACATAGGAACCCTGTCCGTTGATGAAAGGATTGCTGGTAAAATTGCCAGTTATCTCTCGCGCACTTCAGAATTCGGACATTTATTCGTTGCTGGTAAAATCGCCAGCCATCTCTCCCGCACTTTAGAATTCGGACATTTATTCGTAGCTGATAAAATTGCCGGCCATCTCTCCCCCACTTCTGAATTCGGACATTTATTCGTAGCTGGTAAAATTGCCGGCCATCTCTCCCCCACTTCTGAATTCAGACATTTATTCGTTGCTGGTAAAATTCCCAGTCATCTCTCCCGCACTTCGGAATTCGGACATTTATTCGAAGCTGGTAAAATTGCCGGCCATCTCTCCCCCACTTCTGAATTCGGACATTTATTCGTTGCTGGTAAAATTGCCAGCCATCTCCCCTACACTTCAGAATTCGGACATTTATTCGTTGCTGGTAAAATTGCCAGCCATCTCTCCCGCACTTCAGAATTCGGACATTTATTCTTATTGAATTTGGTATTCCCAAGAAACTAGTTCGATTAATTAAAATGTGTCTTAGTGAAACTTACAGCAGAGTCCGTATAGGCCAGTTTCTATCTGATGCTTTTCCAATTCACTGCGGGCTAAAGCAGGAAGATGCACTATCACATTTACTTTTTAACTTTGCTCTAGAATATGCCATTAGGAAAGTTCAGGATAACACAGAGGGTTTGGAATTGAACGGGTTACATCAGCTTCTTGTCTATGCGGATGACGTGAATATGTTAGGAGAAAATCCACAAACGATTAGGGACAACGCGGAAATTCTAGTTGAAGCAAGTAAAGCGATGGGGTTGGAAGTACATTCCGAAAAGACAAAGTATATGATTATGTCTCGTGACCAGAATATTGTGCGAAATGGAACTATAAAAATTGGAGATTTATCCTTCGAAGGGGTGGAAAAATTCAAATATCTTGGAGCAACAGTAACAAATATAAATGACACTCGGGAGGAAATTAAACGCAGACTAAATATGGGATATGCATGTTGTTATTCGGTTGAGAAGCTTTTGTCATCTAGTCTTCTGTCAAAAAGTCTGAAAGTTAGAATTTATAAAACAGTTATATTACCGGTTATTCTGTATGGTTGTGAAACTTGGACTCTCACTTTGAGAGAGGAACAGAGATTAAGGGTGTTTGAGAATAAGGTTCTTAGAAAAATATTTGGGGCTAAGAGGGATGAAGTTGCAGGAGAATGGAGAAAGCTACACAACGCAGAACTGCACGCATTGTATACTTCACCTGACATAATTAGGAACATAAAATCCAGACGTTTGAGATGGGCAGGACATGTAGCACGTATGGGCGAATCCAGAAATGTATATAGAGTGTTAGTTGGGAGGCCGGAGGGAAAAAGACCTTTGGGGAGGCCGAGAGGTAGATGGGAAGATAATACTAAAATGGATTTGAGGGAGGTGGGATATGATGGTAGAGACTGGATTAATCTTGCTCAGGATAGGGACCAATGGCGGGCTTATGTGAGGGCGGCAATGAACCTCCAGGTTCCTTAAAAGCCAGTAAGTAAGTAAGTAAGTAAGTAAGTATTCGTTGCTGGTAAAATTGCCAGTATCTCTCCAGCACTTCAGAATTTGGACATTTATTCGTTATCGGTAAAATTGCCTGCCATCCCTCCCGCCCTTCAGAATTCGGACATTTATTCGTTGTCAATGTAACACACAGTAATGTCAGACGAATGTGACTCTGCAAAGCAGAAAACCAAATAAATATTAACCCAGTAATTACACTGTAATATATTCTATTCAACAGTGTAAAAGACGGAGTAAACCTATGATGTTTAAAAAATGAAATCAATTTATTGACATTATGAAGAAGTTAATTTTCATTGCGATAAATTCACACATTCAGTGAAGCCTGTATGTTATTGAGCCATATGGCACAGCAAATTTGTGATGTAAAGTAAAACAGGTTTGTAACATTTAATTTCATGCAAAAGAAAAAAAAAAAAAGAATGAAGCTACAAATTTTTTATTGTTCTGTATAACATACTGATTAGAATACTGCTTATATCCCCGTGGGGTTGTACCTTTATTCAAGATTTTCTTCCTGCAGGCACTCTACCTTCTCTAAAGACCTCTGCCTGTCCCGTTCTGACCAGATACTGCCTCTCGTGCCTGTGGAACAGGAATCTCACATGGGGAGAGAGGGAGAGACGTCATTTCATAAAGTTACGTAGAATGTCATCAAAAAGAGTGCCTACTCGCTGCTGCAAGTTATATTCATAATCACTCAAAACAGCTTGAAGAATCTGGATCAACTAACCGTGTGCTTGTCTTAGTGAGGAAGAAATGACATTGCGAAAGAACGTGATGAATAGGGAACGAAGTCTGGACACCAAAACATTGCCTAGAGGCAACACTGGCTATAGGATGAAATTAGTTGGTTATTTTACTGATGTACTGCATTTAATCTAATATGATCGCTGAAGAATAGCCCAAGGTCAGTAAAAATATATCTCATAACTGACATCGGATTGCAGCACTTAACTCGACAATGTTGATTTTGAGGGTTAACCCGTTTTTCCGAGCGTGTCATTTGTTTTAGTTACCTGATTATATCGAGCAAAGTTTTGATTCAAGCACAGCAGTGGTCTGTATAAGTCCCTGTACTATTGTTAGTTGATGTTAACACGCGACGTAGTTAACGTCATAGGTTCGGTGCCCGAACTTCCATCCCTAGTGACGAAGTAATTCCAAAAAATGTGGGAACCCAATTTGGAAGGTATGAAGTTTATCCAAATAACTTTATTGTGTAGAGAAGGCACATTCTAGAGATAGGAGAATAAAATGTTAATTCGAGTCGTTTGTGTGAATAAGAACCGCTTCGGTATATGTAATAGGATTAATAGGAGATTGAGGCGAGGAGTTTGCTCATTTAATACAGGGTGTTCCATTTATCTTGTGCACATATAGCTTTTTTGTTTGGATAGATATTGGAATTTTTGTTTTTGAGCATTATGTCAGAACGAGGAGCTAACATGAGTATGGCGATTTGGTGCATGTAACTACATTATGGTACAAGATACACGTGACGTCATCAATTTTTCAAATAGCACTATATACTTTAATCATGTTACATTGATTACACACATTAAGAAGAGTTCAAGAATGTGTAACAATGTCACCTTCCTAATCAATAACAACAAAACTAAACAAAAACGTACTTCCAATGTGATAATATTATGCTTTGAGAGTCACAGAAGATGTTCCAAATGGTGACCATTCACATTAATGCACATTCGAAGGCGTTCCTCGAAAGACCGTAGGACTGCCCGGCATGTTGCTAGCTGAATGGAAACACAAGCCTGTCGAATGCGTTGCTGCATGTCTGGTGTTGTCAGAATGTTCTGGTACACACTGTCCTTTACAGTTCCCATAGGAAGAAGTCGAGTGACGACAGGTCCGGAGAACGTGGAGGCCAATGTACGTGGATTGTGGCGTCGACAGTTGTGGTTTGTTTACATGTTAAGACAGCAAACACACAACACACGATGTGTACGGACGTCAGTCGTCTTTCGTTTTGTATGAGTTAATGCAAAAGATGGATGGGGCACCACAACAAACGGCACATTCTGATGGCATTCCTTTTGCATTTTGTTGTTATTGATTGGGAAGGTACATTGTGATACATTTTTGAACTCGTCTTAATGTGTGTAAGCAATGTAACATGATTAAAGTATGTAGTGCTATTTGAAAAATTGATGACGTCACGTGTATCTTGTACCGTAATGTAGTTATATGCACCAAATCTCTCCACTCATGTTAGCCTCTCGTTCTAACATAACTCTCAAAAACAGAAATTCCAATACCTATCCAAACAAAAGAGTTATAATAGGTGCACAAGATAAATGGGACATTCTGTATAAATGTACTACTATTTGCGTTCACGCTTAAATTACCACCCTTTCAAACAAATCGATTATTTATCTGTGTTGAGAACCAAACTCACGAGTTTCACTAGGGATTGCTGGCCGTTGGCGTATTTACTCATAGGTTTTGTGTTCAGCAAAATTCCTATAAAAACAAGTTTTGCATAATTCCCCGAAGATAAAAAAAAAAGTATAGCAGGAACGTTGCGAGAGTAGCCCTGCCACCAGCTGTGCAACGAGCCATCACCGCTCATGTAATATGTAAGTATTTCACCCACTAAACTGCGGGGTTTTATAGAGGCCGAAACTCTAGACTTCATTTCCATTTTATAACCGTCTTTGTTCCTTGTATCAGTTGACATGCGTCACAAATGAGTTTGCTTACCGCGGCAATAGCTAGGGTAGCCACTTAAGTCAGGACTACATCTGGGAACTACAACAACGTACAGTACAGTTCAAAATGACTCAAGCGTACACGAACATCACCTCTTGCTTTGAAGTCGCACACACTACAACCCAAGATTACTCTCCATATCAAAGCATCCTTCCTGTAGACATGCTTAAAGAGTGGTGAGAGGAACTGAAAGGTTTCTTCAAGCTGCAATGACTTCAGGTTAGATGCAATATGCAGGTTTTTCAAATTATCTATTATTTCTCGTCTCTAACGAAAAGTCAATTTTAAATTACATTTTTATTGATATTTTTAACTGTATAAGATTTGCTGATGATGATATGGCGTGGTTAGCAGAAGATGAGACCATACTAAGTGATATGCTACTGGAGTTAAATGAATAGTTGTGAGCAGTATGGGATGAAGACGAAAACCATGGTTATTGGGAGAAAAATAAAGAAGGTAAACATACGAACTCGAAATGAGGTACAGACCGATTATTTAGTCCTGACAGCTCAGCGACACGAAAGAGGGGGAGTAATAAGAATAGTGGGGAGAGTTCCGGACTAGAGATAAGGACGAGAGGTCGGTAAAGGAATGCAGTACAGCTTAACTGTACTGGAAACACGACACTATACCGCATGCGTGACATCCGATCGCTCTGACTACATGCGAGAGACTAACGTGAACATCCCTTGGCGTAACTTAATGGACTCGCCTGATCCAGGCGCACATTATCGGCGACTGTCAGGACTAAAATAATCGTACTGTACTGGAACAAGCGAACAGCTACTACTATGAGTGTACTATAAGTAGTAACAAGAGCTGCTGCCAGGAAGTCAAAAGGAGGATATCAATGGCAAAGGAAGCTTTTAATAAAAAAAGAGCATCTTCTGGGGATGTCTGGAAAAACAACTAAGGAAGAGACTAGTGAAGTGCTTTGTGTGAAATGTAGCATTGTATGGGACAGAAACATAGACGTTACGACGAAGTGAAGAGAAAAGACTAGACAAATTCCAAATGTCATTATGGAGAAGAATGGAGCGCGTGAAATGGACAGGTAGAATAAGAAATGAAGCTGTACTAGAAAACGTGGGTGAAGAAAAAATAATGCTGAAACTGATTAGGAATGGAAGAAAAAGGAATTATCCTGTTCACCATTTCTTCCTTCATCCTTAGTTTCTTCTTGGCCAGTGATCTAGCCAATTTCTTTTCCTCTTCCTGATAAGTTTCGGCATTATTACTTCTTCACCCACTCTATTAGTACTGCTACAGGAATTTTGAAATTTCAAGTCATCGTTCTATCATTAAACATTAAGGTACAGCAGGTTCAAAGCTATTATGAAAGCAATACGAGTCTTGTTCAAGATTTGAGAAAATTTGGAACAGCCGGGCAAATCGCAATATAGCGAACGTAGAAGCTCCGCCCACGACCCCTTACACTTTTCCCCTACTAGCTCAGCAGACACTCTACGTGATAGGCGAGTGTTGTGTCGAATGCACATTTCATGTGGGTGGGGATAACTTCCCCTACTGGCGTTCGCTATATTGCGATTTATCCGAATTGCCTACTTAATAATGTTTCATTCTTAATTACTGTTATCTAATCAGGAAGTTTGAAGAAACTGCTGGATCTGTTACTAAATAAATCTGGAAGAACAAACGTAATCAATGATGTTACTGCTGCCGAGTTGTTTTAGACAAGTAATGAAATAATTAGAGATATTGTTATGAAATTAGTAGTGTCAGTCAGGTGTAAGGAATATTTAAATGAGTTACAGCATAGTTTAGAAAATTCTAAGATAACAACTTCGTCTGCACATATATGGAACAAACTAGTGTTCGCACTCGAAGAAAGTAACAAGTAATAAGACACAATTTTTCTTTATTTGTGGTAGCAGAGATTTACCTCAATAATCATTGAGTAAAAATGTTTTCTAGGCAGACGGGAAAATGTTTTGTGGACAGATGTAATTGCAGAATATGGTCTGAAAATAGCCAAGTTTTAATTTAACATGGCCTTCATGATTTGAAAGTTACTGTAAGGTGTGGCTTCTCTTCGCAATTCATTTGTCCATATTTCTTCGAAGAAGACAAAAATAGAGACTGCCATAGTAAACGAGGAGCGCTACTACAATATACTACAAAACCGAAGAACCACGACCTGGAAAACATAATCTTCATGTAAGATGGCGTACCATCCCACATCTATACCCATAAAAAACAATTAAACGGATCTTTGGCGATCGTGTCATCTGTAGACACTTTCCAACATGGCCTCCACGATCTCCAGATCTCAATCCAGCTGAGTTTTGGTTGTGGAGTTACGTAAAGAACGAGTTTTTCTTTGCACATCCTGCATCCCTTGATTAACTGAAAGATACTATATCGCAAGAAATTATGAATATTCGAAGACATTGTCTGATCTGCAAAATGTTGTGCCTGGTATCGCAGAAATAATGGTATTTATTGAACAAGAGTACGGCGAACATATTCCTAATTTTTTTTCAAACTAAACTCCATTATTTGTGCAAGACAGTGATGGTTTTGTTTTGTTTCAAACTACTTCAAATAGACTGTAATATTTACATTGCTTTAAAGTTTTAAAGTTACTTTTGAATAATCTTATAATTATTCTCTACTTCTATTCAAGTTATGAGTTAAAATCGTCTGCACTTTTATATTCTATCGAATAATTAGAAATTATTTCAACGTTCTAAAACACAATAATTGTATTACGAGCAGAAAATTGTTACATAATACAGTGAAACCTTTCTTATCTGGACACGTATGATTCAATAAAAAATTATCCAACCTAACGGAGTGTCAAAGGTAGTGAGAAGTAGAAATTTTTTAGCATGCAGTAGAAAGAAAATTACTGTACATAATGTTAAATAACTACAGTATTCAAACACTTTCTAATTTAGTTCGTCATTAACAGTTTTGCGAAATCTTTTTCTTTCCCCACTGCAATTTTATTCCCATTCATTTTATTGAGGTCCTATTCTTGCTAATGTTGGAAACTGTTGATTTAGAAATTCCAAACTCTTCTGTAATTTTCGTACAACTAACACCGTAATGCAAACAATCAATCACTTCTTTTTTCCTTTCAATGGTTAATTCCATGAACTTACGCTTACTCATACTGAGGCACTATACAAACTGCACAAACTGACTCTAGGGGGTAAAAACTTCAACAGAGATTGATTTATACACTGCAGACTACTGAAATAATTTTGCACCACGAAGCGTACAGTTATGAAAAATAATGCTCCTTTACTCCATACTCAAATTTACCCACAGTACAGTTACAAAAAAAAAAGAACAAAGTGGGTAATGCCAGGAAAGTAGAAAGAAGTCCACTGTTGCTGTATTGCACAAGGAAAACTCCCTCTCATTCCACTGTGCTAATGGTCCTTGTAAAACACAAGGGTTCAATGAAATTGAACCGTAAACAGGTAGTATAAATACACAATAGAATAAGAGAATCGTCCAAGACAGAACCATGGATAAATATGTAATAGGATGCCAAACTGCGGTCAGCACCATCTGGCGGCAGGGGGCTCAAATAAGATGATCGGCGCCCAACGTCGTAGGTGGTGAACACTAGAACTACGTGTTGGGTACATTACCCAGAGTTCTCTATTTATCCATTCGAGATATTGCTCGAGGAGACAAGATGGCAGACAGAAACTTGTTAATAAGTGAACATAAAGTGATACTACGTGTGTGTATAAACAGTGATGTTTATGGACGTTGTAAAAATAGTGTTGTTGAATGTATTGTAAAGTAATAGTAATATAATAAATTGAACTAAGTAGTTCTTGCAGACTTTTCCGTTGCGCTGTACAACAAATACCCAAAGAATACAATCCCAATTATCTATTCTTTTGCTTTATTTTTTGTCTCTGTCTGGTTATATTTTAATTGGGTAGTGTAAAATAGATCGTCTTTTATCTTCCTGTTGGCTCCGGTAAGAATTTTCTGTAGAAGATACTGTGAGGAATAAAAATGTAAATGTTTTATTTTAAATTAGGTAAGTTTTGAATATCTATGAGGGTGGGAGGGAATACTTTCTGCACAGTTTAACATTTTCGTCACCAGGTGCGCTGCTAAATGCATGGAGTAATTAGTTACTCTTTTCGCTACTTGGTGCGCTGCTAGGTGTAATAACGCCCCTCCTCCCAACAGGTGGCAGCAATATCAATTTCCACAACAGCGCCTCTAGTATGTGTTACGGGAAACTCAGTAAGTTTCGCATCCTGTTATATAATATTCATCCATGATAGAACTCTAAGGAGTGTCCAGCTTCCAGGATTGAGGATTGTCCAACATAGAGGATATAATGGACATGTAAAAGGAATTTGTTCGGTTCTAAGAAAATGTCCCATATAATGAGATGTCTAACATACAGAAGTGTCCAAATACAGAGGTTTCACTGTACATCATGAATATTTGCTAGACTTTATTCAATATTTTTCATGCATTAAAAGCAGTATACAGTAAAACCTCTCCTTAAGGACACCCCCAAGATACGGACACTCCCCATATACGGACAAATTTTTATGTCCCAACTGAAATAATATAAAAATAATGATATATTTAACTCTCGTTTACGAGCACTCTCAGACACGGACACGGACAGCTGTTTCACAGTCCTAAAGCTTGCTTTACCTCCTGACTGCGGACAGAACTTGGATTTCAAGACCTAATGTGTTACAAAAATGGAAAATTAAGTACAGAAATTCCTTAATATGAGAGAAGACAAAAAAATCCGCAATCGTGAAATTGTATTCGACACATGATAGGGTTAGTAGGATTATTCTCTTCACTTCAATCAGTTGTTCTGTTTCGAGAGACATGGCACCTGAACGTAAAGGTTGAGTTGAAAAACTGTAAATTGCATAGGACAGACAGGCAGATCATTCCAAACATGCTACAAAGAACACATTAAAGCTATAACCAGAGGACACAATACATCTACATACGCCGATCACATAACCAATACTAATCATACATACAATAACATAAATACGGACATGGAAATCCTACACACACAACCCAAGAACCAAAAACTCAACACACTGGAACAATATGAAATATACAAACACACTAAAACACACCCCGATCAAATCCTCAACACACAGATCAATTTCAGTACACACACACTATTTGACTCCACAATTCAACATCTTCCAACAACAAAACACACCCTCCTAACAGGCAGAGAAGTTCGAGATGACGCCGCGATCTAGTAGGCTCTGATGATGGTGCGTGAAGCACTGAAACAGCTGTAAGCCGGACAGATATTTCATATTTAACACGAGTAAGTCCACTAGTTCATCAATTAATTGTAAATTACAATACTGCATAACTGTAGACCTAGAATAAAATTGCATGACAGTGTCTGTATTTTCCTTTTTTGGTCTTATCTACTGTAGTTCAAAGTTGCAAAGATTTTACTGTAGTATAGTATACTGTATTTAGAATTATACTACAGTAATACATTTCATTTAAAGCGTGAAGGGATACATAATGCATATTATAAATTTACTGTTAGATTGGGGAGCCTCTCTTCCAATAAAGGACACCTCTCAGATGCGGACAGATTGTTACGTCTCTTCGATGTCCGTAAATGAGAGGTTTCACTGTAAATGATTCTTGTTTATTAAGAATTTGGATCATGTGATACTGTACGTAACTTCGTTTCTGCGTAAACTCAGACTGCAATTCCTTAAGGATGAAAGAAGTACGTGTACCAATTAATCTGAGACAGTATCAGATTCCAAGTAGAAGCAGATATACTTGATGTGACTTAATGCCACGGCCTGGGCTTCTCAAATTACATCCCGCCCTCCAAAGCATCGCAGAACATGTAATATGAAAGCTACCTTGAACAGAGAAAAAACTTGGCAATACACAAAATATGACAAATAACCCACATCTGAATATGGAGCATTGCTTCTTCAGACGTCGACCTCACTAAATATGAAATTAATTTACCTCAGAGGCTATCAACCAACTCTGGGGTCATCGCAGTCGTGCCACACCATACAAGATACAAGTGCTTCTTTATGTCGGCTTTATTGTTCGATCATAAATCTAAGTCAATGTAGGAATATCCTGAGGGTATAAAAAGTTACATTCCAAATCTTCAGCTAATACACAGTTGATATCGATGTAATGGTGTGTGCAAGGAAGTAACAGAACTTGAAGTCCATGCACTTCTTGTCAAGAGGAAAAATGAATGCAATTACGTATGGTGTTACATATTTAATTTCCAAAGTTTAATTTGACGTTCATAATAGTACATAGAAAGAATAGCACAAGCTTTCAGTCTGAGAAATGAGTTGCTCTGTAGCCCCATTATTACAACACTCATTGTCAGATTATATGAAAAAAAAAAAAAACTAATCTACTAACAAAAAAGAAGTAACATTAAAAATAATGAAATATTATTGGACCTACAGGGTGATTCACGAGGATTTACCGTCACTTACGGAGCTTATTTCCGAAGACATTCTGAGCAAAAAAGTTTCTGCTTTGACTCCACATTACACTACACAAACACACCCTCACAGGAAACAAAAGGCGCCAAGACTAACAACAACCAATTCTGAAAATGGCCAATAGCAGGCTGAAACATGTTGACGAGGTAATGTAACATTTAACACAAGAAAGTCAAATAATACTTTTTCTGAAGTAAATATTACAGTTGAAAAATTTTTGGGGGATGAAATTTTAACCCCTGTCCCTAATATTTAGTATCCATCCCAACAGATGGCTTATCTGTTAAGTGTAAATTTTATTAATAATGAAGACAATAATAATCACAGTTTTTAAATACTGACTGTAAGAGAGGAATACATTTTAAAACAGCTTCTTTCTGACATCAAGAGCAAGCTGTGAGCAAATTTCCTTACAAGAATTTCCACAAATCTATTCCTGAAAAGAAATACCTTGATAAAATTGTAAGATAAACTATAGTGGCAAAACACAACATAGACCAACTAACACTAGGTAATGCGTAAATTATAATACAACTAATAAAATACTGCAAAAATAACAGACTTGCGACTTCGTCTTCCTTGTTGTATACTCAAGACCACTATCTCTCAGCGATTTTCGTAACACATCTTTCCAATTATTAATATTAATTTGTCTGGGACCTTTTTTTTTTAAGCCGGTCAATATCTACCGCAGAAATAGTCACTGTCTTGTAGTCATCCATTTTACATAATAGATTAACCGAAACCTGATACACAGAGTTCAAGTACCCAGTATTATAATGAAAACAAACTCTCATGCAATAACTCCCGATACGATGTAAACAACTGGATACGCTAGAAGTGGCTAGTGACATAGACCGTTGTTCCAACCAAGAAATTCATGGTTGTAACTCGTGTAGAAGCGCCTCTGACACAGATATTGAAAAATAATTTTTGTGACAGCTGTGAAAGACTATACACAGCATTATTCCATTAACAATTCGATTCTGAAAAATTGTAACATAGACCGTTATTCTGCCTAACACTTCAATTCATTATTAAAAAGAAACAACAAAAATTGATAAGTAAACTAATTGGAATATCAAAGTGAAAATTTGTGTATTGCATGTCCACACTGTAAGAAATATGTGGTAAAACATTCCAAGTTATTTCTTTACATGGGAAATACAGTAATGAAGAGAAACAATCTTATTCAAAATCTGAGTCAAGTATATATAATTTTTTTTAGATATATGCATAATGTTGGTATGTTGCAATGTTCCTTCAAACAATTGAATTCTCTATAATAGTCATTCTGTTGCAGACCAGAATTGTCGAAATGAATGAAGAAGCCGTGAGATATCTGGAAGAATACTATTGTTAAGTTCGGTATATAACATACAATTTGAAGTCCCAACAGAGTTATTAAAGCAAATATGAAAATGTCCTTGAAAAGAATGATGGGTTTAATAATATTTTCTGCCACATACGAGATGCACTATTAGATTCACAAAGCTATTGTTTACTTGATGATACTCGCAGTACTTAGTACTTACGGCTTTTAAGGGACCCGGGAGTTCATTGCCGCTCTCACATAAGCCCGCCATCGGTCCCTATCCTGACCAAGATTAATCCAGTCCCTACCATCATATCCCAGTCTCCCTCAAATCCATTTTTATATTATCCTCCCAACTACGTCTCGGTCCCCCTAAAGGTCTTATTCCCTCCGGCTTCTCAACTAACACTCTATATGCATTTCTGGATTCGCCCATACGTGCTACATGTCCTGCCCATCTCAAAGGTTTGGATTTAATGTTCCTAATTATGTGAAGAATAAAATGCATGCAATTCTGCGTTGTGTAACTTTCTGCATTCTCCTGTAACTTCATCCCTCTCAGCCCCAAATATTTTCCTAAGCACCTTACTCTCAAAAACCATTAACCTCTGTTCCTCTCTCAAAGTGGGAGTCCAAGTTTCACAACCATACAGAACAGTAATATAATTGTTTTATAAATTCTAACTTCCAGATTTTTTTGACAGCAGACTGGATGATAAAAGCTTCTCAACTGAATAATAACACGCATTTCCCATATTTATTCCGCGTTTAATTTCCTCCCGAATATCATTTATATTTGTTGCTGTTGCTCCAAGATATTTGAATTTTTCCACCTCTTCGAAGGATAAACTTCCAATTTTTATATTTTCATTTCGTATAATATTCTGGTCACGAGAAATAATCACTTGATGATAGAAGTAGGAAATACTACTGTATCATATTTTATATTTGCTCTAGTCACATCTTGTGATGTAGAAGGAATGTTTTCAGCATATAAATATAAATATCACTATGTATTTGATTTGTTACTTTTATATGCATGCGTAAATTATTTTAGATTTAAATTTACGAATGTTCTAATTTGACAATGAGTGTCTTTTTATATTAATTGCTTTTTGTGTTTCTTGGTCAATGGCCATGGATCAATGACACAATGCCAAGTTTGGTTACCACCCCACTATACAGGTTTGCTGACGTTTCGACTTGCGTTACTACTGTTCATTCGGTAGAGATATAGTCCAAGCTCACACAACTTAATAGTTTTGATACCAACGTCTTAGTTCTGATGATGATATTGACAATTTTTTTATTAGATTTAATGAAGGTCAAGAAAATGCAATGAATATACAGCATTCTGAATATTCTTATCCAGAGCTCAATTTACGCGTTCTACGAGTAAAACAAGAATCTGCACCAATTACATTATTATGAACTTCAAGAGCAGAGAAGTCAATACGAAAACATTCAGGTTTTCACACTGCAAAGGACTGCAAATGGAGGTGAATGTTACAGAGCAAATTACTGAACTATTATGCAATAGTAAACAGAACAACGTGAACAGATGTACACACAACCAACACAATCACGCTCAACTGTAGTCTTGTAATTTGTAGGAAAGCGGTCAAAGTCAGTCAACCAAGCACATTACTGCGGGAAGATCGACAATTATAGAATGAATAAACCGGTTCTCAAAGTGCATATGTCAAATAGAGAAAAATATTTCGAGAAACAGCGGCACACACTCCAGTCACCTCACCTGACCCTAGCCATTCAACCTCGGTTCACGACAGTCCACCCATCTCACTTCAACAAGTTAGGAGAGACAAAAGCACCTGTAAAAGCACATTAGCAAGCCTCTACAAGTTAAAAAAGAACACACTTACAATGTACCACCAATTGGGATGACTTTGTCTCATTTTCAACACCTTTTTGCTTTTAAAACATTTTTAATGGGTGAAAAGTATTTTTTTCAGAATATTATTCTCAAACTGTTTAGTGTCTAATGAATAATTTAAAGCCATTTTTCAAAGTTACTGAAATTTCCTAAGTCCACATATTTTTTCCAGAAAAAAAAAAAGATCTCAACCTGGCATGACTTTCTCAAAAACCATTGAATAAGCCTTTACAGGATATAGTGACAATATCACTCCTACATTATCAACAGCAATCTCACTAGAGGTTTTGATTTATCCACAGATAATCAAAACTCGAGTGGGATTTAATTGACTATTACACGATTAGAAGAAAGTATGTAAAGATTAGAAGAAATAAAGTACTCTAATATAATAAAATATTAACTGACTTATTAAAATCCTATTTCACTAATGTTAGCTTCACGAAAACGTTTGAACGGGGCCGCCATTTTAAGTTGACTATCTAAGCGGTAAACAAATGACAATCGCAAAGCATGTACCGTAAAGAATTTGCATTTGAAATGTTAGCAAACAAAGAAACAAATGATAGGCAGGTGATAAAAACAGAAGAAAGTATAATATAAAGATTAAGAGAAATAAAGTACTCTAATACAATAAAATAGGTGTTAATTGACTTGCTAAAATTCTATTTCACTAATGTTACCCTCACTAAAACGTATGAAAGAAGCCGCCATTTTCAGTCTACTATCTATGCGGGAAACAAATGACGATCTCAAAGCATGTTTTATAGTACCGTAAAGAATTTTCAATTTGAAATGTTAGAAAACAAAGAAACAAATGCTAGGGAAGTGATATTGATATTGATATATAT
The DNA here is from genome assembly GCF_040183065.1 of Periplaneta americana. Lineage (NCBI taxonomy): Eukaryota > Metazoa > Arthropoda > Insecta > Blattodea > Blattidae > Periplaneta > Periplaneta americana. The sequence continues at coordinate 149,143,709 of NC_091121.1, read as the reverse complement.
TTCTCAAAAAAAAAATCAACGGTCCTGCTGGCCCTTCACATTTCTGTATTCGGGCCAGCATTCCCTTACTTGCACTATTTACAATTTTAAACAAGACGTGTATTGATCCTTGAAGCCTGTTCTTGCCATGTCTTTGATGTCCCTTCATTTTCACTTGACCATCATTTTACTTTATCCACTATTATTCTACTTCCCTTCTCTTCTTCTCAGTTCCCTTAAAAAATTCTAAAAATAATTTCTAAAATTAATTAATATTTCTTCCCTCCAAACTAATTTCATATTTTTAAATAACAATGCACATAACTTATTTAATATAAAAGACCTAACCCTTGTTGACTATTTCACTACAAACTTGAACTAATAATATATTCACTGACTAAACACTTCTCCACCACACATTAGCGCTCGTATCCTGGCAACATTGTTTTCACTTTATTTTAACACAATTTAACACTGGAACAAAAGAACTACAGATCACCTTAGGGAAACGATATAAACAAATGCTAAGGAAGTGACGAAAATAAACAAATACTAGGGAAGTGATAAAATTGTAGCGATAAACAGCCATTATTAGTTGAAACACGTCCTTTCGTACTGTTTTATTGGTCAAAAGTAGTATGACGTAGTAAAAGTGTAACAGTCATAAAAGTGTAATAGTCAATGAACTATGATAATTTCTTTGTATAAAAAGTCGTCATTTTCAGGTGAACGATATAAACTAGATTGTAATGGTGATTTTGGCTCTAAAATATGTACACATCGCCCGTCGCTCTCATTATTTGTTAATTGAGATAAGTCGTAACATAGTGGTTGTACCGAGTATACACCCAAACTAGTACAACAAAGAAAAAATAATAAACCCAATTCAAAAGAAATAAAACCGTGAATAACACAATTTCATGAAAATTTCCATTTATTTTGATATTTTAAAAGTAATATGAGGAGTACACAAGCAGACAAAAGAAACTGGAAAACAAACAATAATAAAGGAATTATTTGCAATAATAATCACTCAACTCTGGAACTGAAAAATAGTTGTTCCTCTTCATCGATATAGGTCTCGGGAAGATCAATTTTCCTCAAAATGCTCTCCCTTTCATATTGCTGAGATGCCACCTCTTGCTTTCTTAATATTTGCACAAACCCCACCGTTAATTCAGGGTGACCACGGAGAAACCTTCTGATCCAATAAGAAACCGGAGTATTGTCCTTGAATTTAGGCACACTTACACCTTTGCATTGCAGATAATATCGCACAGTCATTCTAAAATCAGTTTCATCCACAGAAAACTCAAACTCTGATAACTTGATAAGATGATCAACAAATGATTGCTCCTCCCTATCACTGAAAATCTTTTGTCTTCCCGGTGTTTTTGTGCGCCTGTTGTTCAGTTTATTCTTCTTCTTTCATAATTTATGGCGCTTTTCTTTGCCTTAATCGTTTCATTAAGACATCATCTACAGCTTTCTTCAAAACTTCTTCATTGTAGTTTTTGTAGGACCGGCTCCTGCTGGGGACACATACGTGCGTGGCATGATGAATCAATACTACCTACCTATATGAAAACAAAAGCAAGCACCAGTATTTGTTAGTATTCATATATGGATATAAATGCAAATCAAAAATACCTAAATTCATTTTCAATAAAAGAAAAAAGTGTGCAAACTTTGACGAGACAAATTCACCCCAAATCGCCATTAGAAACATCACATTTCCCTAAATCCAACAAAAGAATCTAAAATGTTTGCTCAATAGTTGTAACTTTCATTGATGTTTCAAGTAGACATATTAAGGAATAAAAATAAATACTTACCAGCTTACTGAAGTAAGTTTAGACATCTGTTGCAATAGAAAGTTTACTGCACAAGAAATTCACTGAAAAATGTAAAGAACACAACAACTCCAGTAGAACCAACATGGAACCACAAAATCCAATCTGAAATTTCCATACTGAAACTATTTGTCATGTATCGGAATCAGAAATTAGTAACTATTTCATTGAAACAAATGTGAGATGGCGCCACTTTTATTTATTTCTGTGATATGAAACAAAGTCACCTCAGGGTAGACAAGGTCACCCCAGTTGACGGCACCATAAAACACTTTCGCAGTTTCAGCATTGTTCTTTGGCAGCGAAATTTGATTAATTTGGAAACATGGCTTACTAATATATTTTTGTACCGAAGTACATATGATATTTCCATGCAGATATTCTGCGTCATCATATGATGAAAGAGTGATGGAACGGAGAAAAATTCTCTCCGGCGCCGGGATTTGAACCCGGGTTTTCAGCTCTACGTGCTGATGCTTTATCCACTAAGCCGTCACTCTTTCATCATATGATGATGCAGAATATCTGCATGGAAATATCATATGTACTTCGGTACAAAAAATATATATGATATGCGTAATAAATCACTTTGTGATTTAAGACGGCGCCCATACCGTCGGATCCCGGCCAACCAGTCACTCATTCGAGTGCACCTCAACACATGTATGGACTTCGGTCCTGCGTTCATAGACATCTATGACGTAGTGGAGAGGGCGGCCACTAGAGGGAACCCAAGAGATGGAGCTTAATCTGAGACGATTCTGACCGGCGTCGGGGTTGTATCCGGCGTGGCTTAGTGGATAAAGCATCAGCACGTAGAGCTGAAAACCCGGGTTCAAATCCCGGCGCCGGAGAGAATTTTTCTCCGTTCCATCACTCTTTCATCATATGGCTTACTAAGATTAAACTTAGCGCAGATGGGGTTTCAGCAGGCAAGGCCTTTGCCCACTGTGGCAGAAGGTTCATATTTGTAACTATTTTTTCTGTATTTAAACTTTCTTTCCCAGTACCTATCTGTGTATGAATTTTCAAGAAGGGTTTCGTAAGGTTGGTTCCACTGACAGGCGAAAGGCTGGCGGAATACAGGTTTACCGCATTAGCACGTGGCGCTGGCTGGTGCCTGTGGCAATACCGCGGAGAACTGTCAGAGTCTGGCGATCTCACTATGATAATATTACCTATTTCCAAGGCACCATTATTGAAATCCTGTCTTTGCCCCTTCCCGCTACTCCAACTTCTTGCTTCACTTGGAGGAGAAGACGGGTCTCTCCGGGGTCGGCGCCTCTATCGCTTTAACATACTTTTCTCCTCGGCGAAAGGGCGAGGATATGCAACAGCGATATGCTACATTCGATATGACCTTGGCCCATTACAGGCCCTGGGGGATGTAGGACGGCAGACAGAGTGTCCAGCGGTTGCTTAGCATCCCAATGACGGACTCGGGCGGTAAGAGAGAAATCCCGAGCCCAGAGCAGATAGCACGGTGCAGACATTGCACAGATGTGCAGTTGCGTCACATGGGCAGGTCTGTTGCTCTGTTCTGCATTCCAGCAGATTCTCTAGTGACAAGTGTGCACCGCACGCGCCCGAGATTTCCAGGTGATAGAAGGAATTCCCTCCACAGCTTGCGACAGTAGCTCAATTCGTAAGAGACAGTATCAAACTTCAAAATAGACCTACAGAAATTCGACCGCATGAGACATAGTGAAAGTGAGGGATTGGTCAATGTTAAGTTTCCTATGGCCACTTCCAACGGACTCCTAACGAATATTCACACGTTTATCACTGGGATTGTGGCGCTGGAAATCAATTTAGAACACTTTTATCTCAGCCACGACAATTTCAATTTTTATTGTACAATATAAATGCAATTATCACTACAATGACACAATAATTCTTGCAGGTAACCAGTGGCGTAGCATGAAATTTTGAGCAGGAGAAGCTAACTCAAGTTGTCTTTCATGCAATATGAGAAAACGTATTACAAAAATACAGTCTTAAAATAAATAGTAGTCAATTTCAAGTCAGCAGTCGAAGATTGGTTGGAACATCGTAACACCAATAAGGCATGACCTCAAATGATAGGCCTACGTAATAAAATATGATTTCACGGTTTACACATATCTCTTAACAAATAGACACGTATACGTATAACATTAGCTCACTCCCTGTCATACTTAGAGAAATCACAATATTAGTTTCATTACGTAAGTATGCGTCTGTCTTTTGGTTGTGTCCTTCATTGACAGCAAGGGAGTCGGTCATTTGTTTTTTAAATCACACTTTTGTTCGTAAGTCAGTCATGATAATACAATTGTCCTAAAAAAAATTCAAGTAAATTAGTGTCAGGAACTGTTATTTCGCTCATTATTTATTATATCAGCCACAATGCACACTAACACTTCAACTGAAACAACTGACGAAAAGGGATAACTCGGAAACTACTTATTTTAAATGTTAAAGCTAGCTTCTTACGAGCCTTGCGACTAGGGTAGTTTAGTTAGAAAGGGATGGAAAATCTGCGGGGTGGATTACACAGAAGAAACCGGTCTGCTTGGAAGCTGGTGTGTGCAGTTTTCTTGTTTACTGCTGCATCACAAATCATCCTGAGCTGCCGCATCACAATGTTTAACGCGTAAATATAAATTCTATTAAAATTAATAAATAATTTTCTCCATAAACTGCAGGTTTATTATGAAATTATTATTAACTGGGGAAGCTAAGCTTTTTTAGCTTACATTGACGCTTCGCCACTGTAGGCAACACAGAATCAACTTACGAAACATAATTAACAGAGTCGCAGTTTCACTTCACTTCCATTAGTTGACTCTTAACTTCCAGCAGACGATATGCTATAGATGTAGCAGGGATGCCAATATCGGCAAACGAAATGAAACTGTGAGGAATGTTACAACAGGTGTACTAAACGTGAGGAATGTTACAATAGGTGTGTAGTACGTTAGGTTAGGTTAGGTTAGGTTAGGTATGTAAGATTATATGAATGGTTACCACAGTTGGCGACACTGCAATCATTCTCCCACTCCACCTCAAATTACGTCACAACGACGAAATATTGCCGCCTTCTTCATTCAAGTACAACGATTTTCCTATATAAGTTAGGAACCTATTTAGGGCGGGTTGGGTAGGACCACAGCTCTCCCAGTGATCACATCGAGTTTCTACTACTCCACACTACAAAATTAAGGTATTTTCAGTGTTTGTTTTTAATTCCCTATACTGGCAATATCAAATTCGACATTCACCGAGGAATTTTATAATACTTATATCAGTCGTATTCAATCTGTGGTACGCATACCCCAGGAGTACGTGGGGTTGTCTCAAGGAGTATGCATTCCATTGATTTACTTGCATATACTTAAAATTAATTATTGGTCCTACAGAATATATCTGTTATGGTAACAATTGATATTAAAGGAGATAAACTCGCTCCGGAGAGGGGGCTCGAATCCGGGTCCTTGGTTCTACGTGCCAAGCGCTCTAACCATTAAGCTACGCCGAAGTTCAATCCACAGCACCGGAGCGAATTTTTCTCCTCTAATATCAATTGTTACTTACATATGGCTTTTAGGGAACCTTGAGGTTCATTGTCACCCTCGCATAATTGCGCCATCGGTCCCTATCCCAAGCACGATTAATCAAGTCCCTAGCAACATATCCCACCTCCCTCTTATCAATTTTCATATTATTATCCTCCCATCTACGTCTCGGTCTCCCCAAAGGTATTTTTCCCCTCAGGTCTTCCAACTATAGGGGAACAACTTACAAAACTCCGTCGATCTGCGCATGTATCAATCTTAAAGAATGACACAATATACTATTCACCTCCTCCTTTCTAATTATCAGCCAATAACGGGAGAAGGCGTTACTTTACGTAGGATTTCAATGAAGCAGAATTTTCGTACTTTTATACTTAATAATAACTCAAAAAGTAGTAGTCAGATTCTAATAAGGGAAAAAGCATGTTGAAGAGTATTGTTTACAGATTTTTAAGATGTTTGAGTCACCGCAGTATAACAAATGTAAGAGTTCTTAATTGAGGTTTGTTTTATACTACTGTAGTGTGGGAAAATATGTTTTTGAAGTAGAAAAACGATCAGCGATAAACTTTTTTTCTTGAAGAGATAAGTGGGTAGTTGCAATGTATGAAATCGTCTAAATAAATTATACTTTATGTTGAAAAAAAGCCATGTTAATAGAATGAGTCAACAAGGTATCACTTGTTAAGTTTATGTCTGACTGCTCGCGGTCCGTCAAGTAGCTAACCTAACCTAACCTAACCTAACCTAACCTTCGTAAATGCAAGGTCTGTAACCGGAGCAAGAAGGGATCTCAATCATTTAATCTGCAATGTACACGCAAAAATAAATTCAAGTAAGGATCACGCTCCCACTGCATGAGAGGTCCGCGCATGCGCTACAGCAAAACTGTTTCTGTCCCGAGCCTCTCATCTAAGGCACTCGTCATAATTTACTCGCAATATTTACGCAAATACACATTGTCGCTAACAGTGGTGCTATCTCTCAATAATGTTCAGAACGAAGGAAGTAGACAGAGAGAGAAAAATATTTCTCCCGCCAACTACGCCACACACCAACGTCATGTTCTTATGTTGGTGACATTGTGTATTTACTTAAATTTGGTGGTAAACGTAACGGCACGGTTCAAAGCGACCGTGGTAATTCTTCAGTATAGCGCATTATTTATCTTCCTGACTGTATATATTAGACTGTGGTACAAGTGTGAGGCGCCTTAAAGACTCATATCGGGCCGCTTGGCAAAGCCTATTTTAGAGCCAAGTTGAGGTGTCTAAAAGTTGGTTAACGGCCTAAATGTCTGAAGTCTAGTTATAATGTACATAAAATATAATGTATGTTTTTGCAGAAATCATTATGGCATTAATAGTTTGTTTTATCATTTGAGCGGACTCGACGTACCTATCTTGTGCGATAAACTTGCGAGAACATTGTACGTGTTAGGAAGAGAATGACTGACCACTAAGTATGTGTTTCTATAATTCTTCTGTACGTGCATGAATATTGATATTTTTTAGATCTTCTTCCTAGAAGGATAAAATTATTAGGTTTTATCTCAATTTTAATCTCCTTAACCTTTAGATGAGGGTAACTATTTATTAGTTATTCATTTAATAATAATATTGTAGAAAAGCTTATTCAATATTATGTGCCAACGAATGTTAAACGCCAGGAATTGACATGTCTTAAATCATAGCCAGGAAGAGAAAGATGAGGTAAATAAATGGGGTTTCAAATATATCGTGTTCTAAAGCCTTTTAATAGAACAGAATTTCTCAAAAGAGTAAAGAATAAAATAGGTTAAATAACCTGTCCATAAGAAGTTTTTATTTCGAAAAATACGAATTTCTCGACCAAGTATCGAGAAGAATTTAGAAAATTCCTGATTATATTCAAGAGGAAGGTTAAAAAAAAGAAGCAAGAAAAATCGTATTTTATTCCTTGGCTCTTGATGACAGCAGTGACAGCAAAGCTTGAGATTTTTATCCTCGGGATTTATTAAGATGTTAGTACAGGAACCACCACTGGTTGTAGTTTTCATGCCAACTACCTTTCCTCCGTCTCCTTACTTCATAGACTCTCTGTCGCATGTAATCACTGCAGTTCGAGTTTTGGTCACCGCTGCTCTATAGGTAGGCTACCCGCAAACTGAACTGTTTATATGGCGGGAGACTCATGTCGAGGTTATGCTGAGTCAGCATTGCTGACATAACTTAACTGTTGTACTCTAACCGAAACATTTGATCACTTATAATACAATCTTTATAATTAAGAGATATGCTAATCAATCAAATGCGTAAAAATGACCAAGTGAACAGATTTACAGCTATTCCCGTATATGCATAAGGCCGTAACGTTTAAATAAGCACTTTCGGTCTTTTTTATTTTATTAGGTTATTTTACGACGCTTTATCAACAGCTTAGGTTATTTAGCGTCTGAATGAGATGAAGGTGATAATGCCGGTGAAATGAGTCCGGGGTCCAACACCGAAAGTTACCCAGCATTTGCTCATATTGGGTTGAGGGAAAACCCCGGAAAAAGCCTCAACCAGGCAACTTGCCCCGACCGAGAATCGAATCCGGGCCACCTGGTTTCACGGCTAGACGCTCTAACCGTTACTCCACAGGTGTGGACCTTTCGGTCTTTATTCCATTACTTATTATTTATATAACAGAGAGCCATACAAGCTCGAAACTAAAAATTCCTATTCTTTTAAACACTTGTACTTGTCCGGCGACTGTAAATGTCATGGACACCCCTAGCAGCGAGCAGTGAAAGTTGGCCGAACAGCTGGTGTTTTGCTATAACTGATCCGGCACAATAGCGATGCAGCATTTCATAACAGCCCAGTCCTGGAACTCGACCCCAAGGGCCTTTCGTTCCCAGTGTGACATATGCGTGCAATGCCAGCGCGGCTAAGAACTTTCAATCTCCTCTGTCTTCACAGAAGTCTCTCATTGGAGTGTAACAAGTAAATTTTTCTCTCCAACACTAGATGCTATGGTTCGCGATTATTTGATCTCGAATAACAGGCTGGAAATTGTACGAATAAATAGCGTTGCCGGTTTTCACGTTATCTATGGCGCATCACCATTATCAGCAAGCACGAATTGGGCTTTAATAGTGCGTTTCGGCTTTATAATCTGGCAATTCTTTTCAAATGGTATAGATATATAAATATAATATATCGAAATAGGCTATCTATGTAATAACGCGATGGATGTAAGAAGAAAACGAGGTCGCACATCTGCTTCACAGAATATTTTTGTTTACTTGGCTACTTAACGACGCTGTATCAACTACGAGGTTATTTAGCGTCGATAAAATTGGTGATAGTGAGATGATATTTGATGAGATGAGGCCGAGGATTCGCCATAGATTACCTGACATTTGCCTAACGGTTGGGGAAAAACTCGGAAAAAGCCCAACCAGGTAATCAGCCCAAGCGGGAATCGAACCCGCGCCCGAGCACAACTCTGGATCGGCAGGCAAGCGCCTTAGCCGACTGAGCTTCACCGGTGGCTTTCATAGAATATGGAACATGTCAAAATAAATCTTAATGCAGTAGAATTTCTCATATCCAGCAATTGTGGGACAAAGCCAGTGCCGGATAACTGATTTTGCTGGATAATTGGAAAATACGTTTATAGGTTATGTACAGACATACTGTACTACACAAAAATTTTTTTCCATGTCAAAATTTAGTAATTTTTATACAGATATTTAAAAATAAAGTTTTGAAATACGTGCAACGTTTATTTTTAGTACTGAATACGGTAATTTACATTCATCAGTTCATAATTATTGTAATACATAATAGCGTAAAAATACTAAACGTTTTCGTAACCTTATGACAATTTTAAATAGCTGCCATGTGACGTGAAGTGCACTGTAGCCAACGTCGCAACTATTAAGATGAAGTAGCGCTAGATGATTTGAGCCTCTTTAACATATCTCTAATGTCTTCTTGTTTATATATACTATCTATCGCTCGAATGAAACTTTTACGCGCTGTAGGAACAGAGAATTTCACAATTTCCTATTTAGACTCGTCCAACACCCCTTCGAAAAGAGCGAGTTCAAATGGTAAATTTAAAGATATCGTCTCTGCGCATTGTTTGCAAGGCCCAAGTGACAGCTTACCGATGCTACCCGATCTACTCCAGGGACATAACGGGGTTTTCTGTCTATGTTTTCACGCGTGAACAATATAAAGCGTAAATAATATGCGGGATGTGCGATCCACGAAAACCACTCACATCTTCGTCCGACTCTTCCCTTTCGTATGAATGACTTTTTTTTTTTGTAGCCAAACCTGCTGTTGTTTTGGTATTGCCGGTTATTTGGGTGCCGGATACGAGGGATTTTACTGTAGTACTACAAAGTCTTAATTATATAGGTGTTTCTGGGCTGGTGTTACAAACTTTCAGGGATGATGGGGAAGGGCACATGTATCAATTTGAGGTGAGGAACCCTGGTCCGAAAATGACTGAGTCGAAAATTATAAGCAAAAATAGTTGTGTGTATGTGTGTATACACATATACATACATATACATATAAATTACATATACATTCACCGGGTGGTCATCTCGAACTTCTTCAATTTCAACCGTCTCTCAAAAGAAAAAGAAAAATGCGGGGATATTTCTGTCACATCAGTAGGTTTCTACATGAGCTCCCTATTAACAAATATTTATTTCCATTTTTTTTTTCGAATAACTGCATTTCTAATTTTATCGCTTCTTGATATCATTGCTGGCCTTCACCAAAAATCCATCTCTGTTGCCAATAAATCTGAATGACTTTCTGCCTTCAACTTCCAAATTATTTATTCATATGTAATTTTATTACACTTGTAACCATTGTGTCAAGTATAATACATTTAGTTTATCTAATAGTACTACCACAGTCTAGTATATATAGTCACGAAGCTCAATACGTAGTACATATAAATCTATAGATAATTGCTAACCATTAGGATCGCTACTATCACCTCATTACAGACAATGCGAAATAGTACCTGCACAGTCTATTGTTCCTAGCATCCTCATAAACTCAAGCTTCGTGACTGTATATAGGCTACTAGACTGTGGTACTACGTTATACTCGTATATTTATTGGTAAGAAACAGTACCTAATGAAATTGTACCAACAAAAATATTACACCTATTAAAATGACGCTTTCAATACTGAAAATTGAAAAACTAAACATTACAATTCTGGTTTGCGTACGAAATCGTAACCATGTTTTCTTTCTGAACTACTGTTTCGTATACCGATAAGATTTTTAATATTCGTAATATTCCAACCCAGTCATGAAACAAATCATAATTACAGCTGACCTCTAAAAATTACACCTTTATTAAATATAAATTTTGTATACTACACGGACAATAGAAATAAACAGGACTTCCACAGACCTTAATTCAAAGGCATACTTTCTCTTCTCTTTACTTCGTAATATGACATTGAATAACATCAGCAATAAAATGGCACAGCTGTTTCTGGTTTTAGCAACTTAAATTACCCAATCGCCAATCCACCATGTGGTCGTTTACTCCTACACTGTCTTTTTTAAGTCGTTTAAATGAGTAACAGTTTCACAATAACATCCACAGAAACAAATAAATACAGAAATGTACTGCATTTTCCTTAGTTAAGAAACTCTAATAACTTAATAGCAAGACTGCACAATTTAGTTAGTAATCAGATGGTGATAATCACCACAGAAGTCAATCCCCCCCCCCCACACGCACTTCCAGCTAAAAACCACTAGCAGTAAGTTCAAGCTCGCGTCGTGCATGTAAGAGCATATTAATAACAAACTTCATGCAATCCTTTATTAACTTATACAGCAAGCTTCATAAATCATGAAAAGGCTGACTGTAGGACTCGTTACGACACCATTAAGAGACATGAAGGAGCAACAGACTCACAATCACAACGAAATATCGCATTAGAGCACATGCCACTATAAATAAGTGGCACTGAACTGGATTCCAGACGAAAAGTGTCGATTCCTCCTTTGGAAGAAAGGAACTCAGTGAGGGCTCAATCCTTGCAAGTTTCTGTAGCATTTAACCATAGCTTATTAAACATCTGTGGTCTAGAGGTTACCAGTTTGTAAACTAATTGCAGATTCGTGGATGTAAACCCGGCACAGGGCGATAAAACCTTTAGGGCAGGGATACAGAACTGGCGAGAGAGGGCTGGAAAGCTTGAGGAAAGCGTTGGTTCCCCATCCACAGTGCACCGGCGTTGAATGACGTATCTGTGGCCCATATGCAATAACATCAGAATATCAATCTCCTCTCCTACCATGTCAATGACGCGGGAGTGGAAGGAAGGGGTGAGTGACGTATCCGATGAGTGACGTAACGCTACAATTGGTGCCCAGTTCTGCAAGTCTGCTTTAGGGAGATGTTCCAGTGAGAGCGTAAATATATATATATATATATATATATATATATATATATATATATATATATATATATATATATACTTTTTTACTATTTTAAACAATTCTGAATCTTCTTCTTTTCTGTACACAATGCATAAATTTTAGACTTATAACTACTCAAGAAATGGATAAAAATAAACCGTAAGTAATGCCATTTATTCTGGTGGATGATTCCTTTAGTATAGAGCAACAGAAAAGTTACATACCATTTTTCTGTGTTTTGAATAGTTTTCCAGAAAAACGTTCGTTTTAAAAGACATGAATTGTGCAATCGTGCAACGTTGTAATCAATATAGAATGCACATTAGGTTGTTGTGTTGCTCTCAACAATCCTTTCATCTGGCTTGTTTTGAATAACGGTAGTCATTGCCATACACATAGTTTTAAAAATTGCAAGAAAATATACCAACAGAAGCACTTGCAAATTGAAGCGGTGACAGTTTGTCAGGTCACTTGAAGGAGAGAGTATCAGTCTCTCTGGTGACATCTGATCCTGTCATCTGATAGACTTAAAACATGCCATATCAACATGCTAAAAATAAATGTTTTGCTACAAAGAATCCTGGAAACGTAGGCTATACTGTATACCCATAAAAATCTTCAAACAGATTTTTCTGCAGATTCAGAGTCATTTTTTATACTTCACATGTATAATCAGAAAATAAAGAACCGGGAGATCGAATAAAAATGGCGGCAAGAGTTTTGACAAATCAGAACAAAGTATTGTATTACTCGACCAAGGCGAGTGGAGCCGCGGGCGTACTGTGAACTATCGCGATGCGGTATTACGAACGCAGGAGCAGTAGCGCCACGGCTCCGGGCTGCAGGACTCCACTGGCCTTGGTCGAGTAATACCCAATGTCTAAACATCTACAATCATCATTACTACCGCTATTGTATCAATGCTCCTGAAAATCCCGAATAATTGTTTTCATAACTTCGAGAAAAATGTGGCAAAATAACGAAGTCATTGGGTTGGTCCTGGATGATACAGATATTGAATGTTGTGCAGTTCCTTGATTTATTTGTGTAAGTATAATGCAAAGCAGTCCATACCGATATAAGCTGTAAATCATTCATTCAATTCAGTTCACTGACTATATTTAAAGTATGGAGATGCACTCACGAATTTGTAGAACGCATAGCGTCGTCACTCCTTACCTGTAACAGAAAGAAACAAAATAATTGAGAATAAAGACACAATATATTTCATGCGCAAACAAAATTAATAAGATACAAAAAAGATGCTTCAGAGTAACATTTTTAGGAAAGGACTGTTGGAATGAAGCAAAGTGAAGTGAATCAGTCAGTCGCCAGCGAGCTACATGAACTATTGAGGGGCGATTAAGGTAGTGAATATGAAAACTGTATGCATGAAGAAATGAGAAAGTAAAAAGTGTGGTAACGATAAGTTATTTTTAAGTCTCTATTACTTTATGGAACATAATAACGTTGGTTTGCGGAATTCTGAGAAGACGAGTGGCATGTTTTAAGTCTATCAGATGACAGGATCAGATGTCACCAGAGACTCTGATACTCTCTCCTTCAAGTGACCTGACAAACTGTCACCGCTTCAATTTGCAAGTGATTCTGTTGTATACGAGAATCAACAGCGGAGGCCACCGACACAACGAAACTTCACAGCCACCATCGATTACAATATACAGCAGATGTGTTTTTAGTTAGGCAAGAGTACATCTTAATGAATTTTTCGGACATACAGACGTTCTGTCATCTTTGAAACTTCTATTACAAAAATAGTCACCCATTTTGTTAAGCTTTATTCCTCAAAGGGGGGCCAAAGGGGTAGTAAGTGGATCGAGGGTACATAATCTGCTGATGGCTATGTGGCACTTGAAAATACGAGTAGTCTTTCATTCCTACCAAGGCCGATGTATGCATGTCCTCGTCATGATCCCTGGATAACGCTAAGACATGCAAGGGCCATCAAAGATATTTCTATTTTATTTTTTACGGTGAAGATTGGTATAGGCCCTATGCCCATAATATTACAGATATATTAATAGTTTTGGTATGGTGTGTTTTAGTATCTACTAGCAGTAAGTGGCTGAAATTTTAATTCAATGTGTCTATAATAAGTGAATAGAGTATACCTAATCACAGGCATGTAGTGAATTTATAAAAAAAAATAAGTTTTAATTCAAAAACTATTTTAAGGTGTAAGAATTACTTTAGAGTAATCATTGTTTTTGCATTTTAAAGATTAAAGTGTGTACATACATCACTAAAAATATGAAAGAGCTCTGATAAATAGTATTATAAGCAGAGACCGGAACTTTGGCAGAATGCCTTTTTAAATGCGTTAAATCTATCTTCATTTTGAAAGTAAATCTGTACGAATTATACCTTTGTGATTGAAACGTCACACTTTTATGTTGCCTTTTTTCTGCCTTTTTTAATATAAATGCCTAATTTACAAAATAAATGTTTTTTTGCCTTTATTTGATTATTTATCTATTATTTTTTATTATTATTATTAGAAATTGCCTACAGGTATATTTTAATTTATTTCTACAGGGACATAATTTTATTTTTACTTGCATTTTTATTGTACCTGCATTTCTGAATGTACTTCACTCTCATCCCTTCACTAATGTCCTTGCTCCCGTCAGACACACAAACTTACGGCCGCTGTTGCATTCGAAGTCTTCAAGCACTGAAGTAAACACTGCAGTGTATAGTGTGTTTCACAAATATGATTGCGTTTTCTATAGAAGAAAGAACCTATATTAATAATATCGTACTAAAAAATTATATTCAAGAAACGATAAATTCAATTTCAGAGAATATGCTTCAAAATGTTTTAATAATATGCGTACTGAACTGAAGCCTGCATTGTAATGAACGGCAACCATTTTCAGCAACTTGTTTGAAAATTCAGATTAGCTTTTTTTGAATTGAGGTGGCTAGAAGCAAAGGAATGCTAGTGACATTTGTAATAACATGAGTTAAGTGCATCCAGTGTAAGCAAAAGTATCTAAAATTTTAGTGGCAAAGGGATATTTTAATCGCATCACACATTAAAATTTAAATAAAAAATTTCACCGATTTTACGAAAGCTTAAATATTTAAACCCCATTTTCTCAAAAGTAACTTAAGTGCACTTACAGCCCTTTACTTATGACCCCCTCAATTTAAATGCACTCTCTATATTGTATGATAACATCAATAATTAATATGCTAAATAAAGTAGACATTACATAACGAACATAGCCGCCTGAAAAGTTGAGTTTTTGAAAAAAATGTTACTTCTCTACTGTATTGATAAATTCCGTAAAAGTGATGATCAAACTGAAAATCGTAATATCGTATTTCCCTACAACATAAATGGATACACTACTTTTCTCTCCTCCTATACCTAGTAAAATGATTTGTTTACATATTGCACTAGTAACGTCAAACTCCTGTAATGGAAGCGGGAAACAGTGTTTCCGAGTATAGCCAGGTTAATGTTAAAAATGTTGGTAAAAATAAAGTGATGTCCCTGTATAACCGCTACAATGAAAGTGACTTCACCGAATGTATATTATTGTCTTTCAGTCAGTTCATATTCTCTTTGAAACAGTGAGTGCTGCCGTGCAAAAATGTATAACAGTAAGCGTTTTAATTATCGCTTGTGTTTATTTGACAAGGCAACAATGAGTGCGGGCCTAACGTTATTTTTCTTCCCGTTTTCATTGATGTAGCAAGCTAAATATTTCATATCGCAACATATCAGTACAACCAAATACAAAAATGCACTTTCCAAGGCTACTGGGAAGATTTCTTTGCTTCCAACAGTTACTGCAACATCGAGTCGAAAATCTCAATTTGCATTCGACTTATGTAAATCTTTTATTGCTGCCGAAATTCCTTTGTGGAAAGTGCAAGGTTGTGGGTCTGGTGCAAGGTTTTTGTAACTGCCTTTTATTGTGTATTTTAGCTATTTATAATGCCTTTTTGCCTGCCAATTTTAGATATTTATGATGCCTTTTTGCCTGCCTATTTTAATGATTCATAATGCCTAATCTTCCGGTCTCTGATTATAAGTATTATTTATGACTACTTGAAGATAGGCTATTTCTACCATTATTTTCATGTGATAACAAGGAACTCCCCTTAAAACAGCTGAATTAACAACTGATGATGATAATGATGATGATGACAACGGCGACGAGATAATGCTAATAGTGGTGATGTTATAGATTTGGAGATATATAAATCCTTCGATGTGCAATTCAAGTCACAAAATGGATCACAGAAAGTTATATCAAAACAGCGATACAGCCTACACGACTGGATAAAATGAGTTAAGATATTAAAAAATAATTGACCACATTTACATTAACCTATTGTAAGAGGAGAATGAGACAAGCACCAACCAGCGCCACTTACTTCCTGAAGCCCCTGTAAGGCTATACGGTCTAGTCTTGTATATCTGAAATGTCTGCATAAAATTTAGTGGTATATAACAGCCTATATATACATATATATTATGTAAACCTAATATTATACTTAAAAAATAAAGTTGCAAAATTAAAATTATGAAGAGTCAAAGGCATCAGCACAATACAGACTTTCTTCGTGCAGACTTAGCAAGGTGACTGAAACATTGTGCTTCTGTGCATGGTGGAGAACTACTATAGTAATGTAACAAAATTCTTTAACGAAGTGGCGAGAATAAATTCTGAAACTTTCTCAGCTAGGGTGACCAGACGTCCTCTTTTGTCCGGACATGTTCTCCTTTTTAGGCCTTTGTCCGGGGTCCGGGCGGATTTTTTAAAAATCAAGAAATGTCCTCCTTTTCGTAACTTGTATGCCTGATATTTTGAAATTATCTGATTTGACGCTTTTTTTTCGAGTAATTTGCCTGTACGTGGCAGCAGCATCGAGGGAATATACTCTTTGCCAACGATCATAACTCTATTTGGTTACAAAGTAATATTAGGTTCACATTTTGTGCGATATTTTTATGTATTTTTATAATAATTATAGTTTTCTTGGATTTCATGTAGTTAATTGTAAAATCATTTTATATTATTAAGTTTTGTCATAAGTATACTGTAATAAAATAGATATTGACATAATTTTAAGTATAATATAGGCCTAAGCCTAAATATAAATAGATTTTTTCTGTCCTCTTTAATAATTATACGAGTAGTTCCCTTGACTTTCATATGAGCCGTTCAGAGCAGAAGTGGTGTAAGTAAAAAATGGGTAATGAGGGTTAAAGTAAACATTCTGCAAAATACAGCGCAAAGTAGCAATTAATATTCAATTTATTTAAACTATTAGTAGTCAGTGGATAGCACGAAGGACATATTAACTGCTATTTTGCGCTGTATGTTACAAAATATTTATTTAAACCTCATTCCTCAATTTTGACTTACACCACTTTTGCTCTGAACAGCTCATATGTAGCTAACTGTAAAATCATTACCAAGTTTTATCATAATTATTTTTGTAATATTAACATACTTTTAAGTATGATATAAGCCTAAATCTGTACTGTAAATATTTTGTAAGAGAATAGACATTGACGTAATTTATAGTATAATATAGGCCTAGTCCTAAATCTAAGTACATATTTTCTGTCCTCTTTTTTCGAACAATGTCCTCCTTTTTTAAGCTTTGTGTCCTCTTTTCTATCGATGTGAATCTGGTCACCCTATTTTCAGCTCCACAGATGATGACAGGTGTTTTAGCGGTGTAAGTGCAAGTAAGATTGCAATATACGAAGGGTAAAATCTACATAATTATAATGCTATATGGATTAAATCCAAAAACAGCAAAGGAGATTGCATATATTAATCTAGTTGAGCCATCTACTGTATGCCTACATAAACGACATGAGCACTGCAGATGGCAATTGTAGCAAGAGAGACAGTGAAACGACGGAAGTTATTGGACATTTCACCGTCACATTATTGTGAAAGCGACACGAATATTATCACACAATTAATCCGACTCCTTTGTGAAAGTTCTACCTTTCATTGTAACGAAATTAATGTTAAACTTACAATCAAGATGCAAATTACTAGATAGTTACAGTATAAGGATGGAACGTGTCACAAACTGAAACACAATCATCTATTTCCTGTTTTGGAAGAAAACGTCTCAGATACTGTATGCTAATACTTTTCTTCAACAAGGTAACGGCATCCATGAAACAAGTGCAATGCTATTTTCTTGAGGTTTCACACTGGGGGAGTAGTATACAGATACAAATGCAATTGGAATTTATATTAATAGGTATAGAAACAACATTTAGCAACAATATGCAAAAATTAGACAAACCTAACACTAAATTATTATGCGTCGAATTCGATTATGCGCAATGTTCAAAACATACAGAGGTAAGCCTGACTGGAGAGAAATAAAAAATAGGTTGCAGCCGCCAAATTACTCTTCAAGGAACGACCACTCACATAAATTGAGAGAAAGAAGACAGAGGACGGACACTGGAAAGTTTTCTTTTTTCAATCGTACTATTAGAGACTGGAATGCTTTACCTGCAAACATACTGAAGGCTTTACCAATAACCAAAAATATATTTAAAAATAGACTTAAGGACTTTACTAATAGACGGTAGTATATTATACACACTATTTAAAGGGTGTAATTGATGGTTTGTTACTTGAAGTGTTGTATCAGTGAAGTGTGAAGTGTGTTGTGTCAGTGAAGTGTGTTTGTGTCAGTGAAATTTTATAGTTTTCAGTGGTAGAGCAAAGTATTTGAACAGTGAAATGTTTTTGAAAGTGTTAGTGAAATCAGGATAGTATCAGTGAAATGTATCGTAATTCCAATGAAGTGTGTGAGTTGACAGCGAAGTGAGTGTAGTGCTGAAAGATACTTGTGCATGTATGAACATATACTCGTTGGTTTTAGTTCGAACTTAGGGTTAAGAGACAAATTAGATTTACTTTAAATGTTATTTTAAGTGATCGTGCTTCATTTAATTTAGGATGCTCCTTGTTATTATTATTATTATTATTATTATTATTATTATTATTATTATTATTATTATTATATCATTTTGTTATTTATTAATTTACTTGATTCCATCCTTTCATTTTCAAATACAATTACTTTTATCTCATTATGCTATGTTGTTTAGTCATCCATTTTATCCCGTCCATTCATTGTCATTATTGTCGTTGTATTATAATCTTGTATATCTTTGTATTACTATTTTATATGATCCCATTCTTCATTTATGATTCCATTATTTCATTTGTAATTATCATTTTACTTAATTGTCATTAATTTAATTATTTCTTTGTACTTTTATTGTAAATTATTGGTAATGTTTTTGTTATATTGTTTGTGCTGAACTGTAATTGGCCTCTGGCTGTTGTGCAGCACATTAAATATAAGTAAATAAATAAATAAATAAATAAATAATTATTATTAGTATTATTATTAATTTATTATTAATTGCATTTATTATTAATTGTGTTTATTATTAATTGTCATATTGAGTGTAATTAGTTACCACTGCCACCGGGTATTTATCCATTTGCAGTGTGAATACATACATACATACATACATACATACATACATACATACACATTTTCTTTCATGTGGATTGGCAAAAATCACAAAGTAATGAAATTTTGAAAAGTTTCAGGAGCACTGCAACCAGAGTGAATCCATCCTGAACGCAGGACACAATGGTACCAGAGTTCACTGTCTTTACCGAATTCACCACAAACAGGCACTTACTGTTAGAATCATTTTTTTCTTCTGATTGAATGTTGAAACGCAAGAGGATTATTGGGAAGCACAACCGCGTGCGAATTCCCAACTATCGCCATTAGAATAGTTTAGCTCCGGGTGGTAAAGGAAGCAAAGTAACAGAAGGTCTTTATACTCAAGTTAGCAGGTAATTAGTTGTACTTTTAGGACATATTACATAAAATCCAGATTACTCAGATGTATATTACTTACTGTACATCTCAAACACAATGAAGCCACAAAATTATAGGAAAACTGCAAACAAATCGACTGACACACTGGAAGCTCTAGAAGCCAGGGTTTAAGCCACAGTCGCATTTTGCTACTAGACTTCTAAAAATGCAACAAACTTTGAATTTAAACGAAGATGGTAATGAAGAAAATGAAATCAAAACTAATCTGAATTTAAATGAAATGCTAATGGCATGGACAATGTTCAAAAAGGTATTGGGCAATAGATGTTCAGGAATTGATTTCAAAGACTTGATGCAATTCATATAAGTTAAGTGAAAAAATGTATTCTAATTGATTTATATAATTCCATCGCATACTGGAAATTGTGAGCGAGCATTTAGTTACATAAGTCTTGTAAAAACTAGAATTAGAAACAGTCTTTCAGTAAAAAGAGTTAGCACTCTGCTAACAATAAATCTTGAAGGGCCTACTATAAAGAATTTCAATGTTTAGAGTGCCCATAAAATAACGTATTTTAATGTAATGTAAATTTAGCAGTAATTTATTCTAGACATAGCCTACCAATGTCTAATGATTTACTTACATAAGTATATCTAGACTGTGATAAGATGGATTGAAAGTAATAAAACTCCAAGAAAAAAGTACATAACTTTTTGTTTCTGCTTACTTTATTAATTTTTTTTTCTGTACAACAATTGATAATATTATACAAGCATTTCGCAATTTGCACAAATATAGTTTTTCATTTGTGCATTTTTGCGGCACTTATTTATTTTTTAACTTAAACTTTGCTTGAAGCGCTAACACTAGACTATACTGTTTTCGCTGTAAGAAAAATCCTAATGTAAACACAAGCACGTGGCTGTCATACCCGTGATTGGCTCACAGTCGAAACATTCACACTACGCAGGAAAATATAGTCCGTATTTGGAAACTATCATCTTCTATTATTTGAAAATAAAAAATTGAATTCTAGTTGTTAAATACAATGAAACATATAACTTCACTCATATGTAAAACGATATGTAAAAAAAAAGCTACTTTTATATTTTGTTATGTTCTATGAACGCGGATGAATACAAACAGTAATAGTCTGTTCTTGTAACAAGCTGGCGTCCCTTGAGCTTGTCGTTCACGTTAGCACGTGGTACTGAAGTATGGCTTCTGCATCCTCGGTGTGTGTGGTTATTAATCGTAAGAGTGGAAACCCTCTCAAAAGCGGAGGAAAACAGTCTTAAATGTATATAATAAGTTATGTGAGTTTTAATTAGAGTAATTGTAAAGTAAATATTTCCTAAATAAATGAATGCATAGTAGTGAGGTTAGGTCTACTTGACGAGTAACGGGAAATGTTTAAAATGAAACAGGATGTACAACAGTAGGCGGGAACACGTACTGAGAATCTATGGCGCCAAACAGCGGCCAATGAAGCCTCACTTCAGTCACGTGCTATTGTTTATATTAGAATTTTTCTTACAGCGAAAAGATATTGACGTTACCGATGTTGCCGCTAGACTAACTCACCGACACGGCCATAGAGTGCTGTCATATCCTAAAATTTGGTGCGTACCATTACCCACTGCGTACGAAAACCAGACTCTCCCTATTCTGAACTGGGAAATAATAAATGAGATTGACTTATTCTTGTAGTTCCTCCTCCTAACTGAAGATTGATAAATGAACCGGAACAAATTCTAATCTGTGACATGCAAGGTTGTGGTACACTTCTGCTGCAGGCAAGTGTGTGATACGTCATTGTTGCTGTTGTTTCCCTCTCGGATGTAATTATTACTAAGACGTGCAGCATTCCAATCAGTCCCGACTAGATTTCCTTGTCGACGACGGGAAGAAAGTATATCCAGGTAAAGACGGAGTCTGTAGCCACGACAACAGATTTCACGTCTGTCTCCAGTGCTGCATACAGCGTGTAATTATTCTCAGCATAAAAGCGGCGTACGTGCGGCATTGCATTTATAACTTCTTCAGAAGAGAGGAGGAACTCCAACTCGAAATTTTAGTAGGGCCCGATGGACACCTCACGCACGTTTTCTGTTTGAATACATAGGCCTATTACCGGTAGTCACTAGCGTAGCTCGGTATGCTAAAGCGCTTGCCTGCCGATCTGGAATTGCGCTCGGACGCGGGTTCGATTTCCTTGGGCTGATTACCTGATTGGGTTTTTATCGAGGTTTTCTCCAACCGCAAGGCCAATGTCATTGTAATCTATGGCGAATTCTCGGCCTCATCTCGCCAAATATCATCTCGCTATCACCAATACCAACTATCAACGCTAAATACCCTAGTTGTTAATACAGCGTCGTTAAATAACCAAGTAAAAAATTACCGGTAATTACATTTCCATTCAAAAGTTGAACATCAACATGAAGATAATATTAGTGACACAACGCAATAGTCACTACGTAAAATTTTCTGGTATTATTATAGGATAATAGTACATTATGCAACGAGCCTATAATGATAGTAATTAAGACGCAAGTATGTTTGTTTATGAAACGAGCGCAAGCGAGTTTCATAATTTTCATACGAGCATCTTAATTACCATTATAGGCGAGTTTCATACGACTTTTTATGCTCGACCATATTTCTAACTTAAAATTATTCAGAAGTATTCATTTTATTTGTATCTAACTGAAGAGCGGAACTGACCTTGTGCAATACCTCGTAAATTGTGAGATGTGCGCAGACGCGAAAGTATTGATTTTTTCCGAGGAACAGATCTCCACATTGACCTTGATAGCCTATAACCTACAGAGTAAACTAAATATTAACCTTGATATAACCTGGAAATTGATTTAGAATTGAAAAACGAGATGACAAATTGAATTTATTTGAATATTATTTACAACTAACGCTAATTATTATAGTCACAGAACATAACCTTCTGCGACAGTATTGGATTTCCAGCCTCCGTGACGTTTCCCTCGTTGTCTTTCGATTGCATATCCGAGAATAATCGAAAACCTGAACTTTAATGAATAGGTGTACTTTAATGACATGCATTAAAGGATTGCTACCAGGTGTATAATTACTACATTCCGGCATGGTCGAGCATAAAAGTTTTTAATAAATTGCTGTAAAATATCCACTGGGCCCCAATGTGTTGGGGACAACGGGTATTCTCCATGGGGCTCATGGACACTTATTAATGTCGCTTATTTTTGCGCAATGTCGTCATCCGAACATATAGGGCATATCAAAAGTCCGGTAACACTTTCAATATTTTATTACACAAAAACTACTAATGATAGCACTTTCAAACATGCGTCAGTTTAAAGTCAAACTCTCAAAGTTCGTTTTACACCTTACAGAGATTCAATGTGTGAACCACGGGTGACTCAAACTCTTCCCATACCCTTTTCAACATATCCTCTGTGACCGTGCCGGCAGCTTCTCGAATTCTGGTTTTTAGTTCCTCTAAATCACGTGGCAAAGGCGGTACAAACACACGGTCCTTTAGTTACCCCCATATAAAATGTCACATGCAGTCATATCGGGTGACCTTGGTGGCCATGTCATGAAACATCTGTCCCTTACCCCAGCACGTCCTATCCAACGATCAGACATCTCCGTATTCAGGTAAGCACGAACTGCATTGTGGAAATGTGGCGGAGCCCCATCTTGCTGAAAGATGAAATCGTCATCGAGATCTTATCTAAGTTCAGGCATCAACCATTGCTGCAACATGTCCAGATATGAATGTCCAGTCATAATAGCGTCAGTGAAGAAGAAAGGTCCATACAGTTTTCGTTGTGACAATGCGCAGAAAACATTCACCTTAGGTGAATCACGCTCATGTTCAATGATTCTGTGAGGTTTCTGTGTACCCCAAACACGACAGTTGTGCTTGTTAATTTTCCCACTCGTATGGAATGTCGCTTCGTCGCTGAAAATTAAGCGGCTGAATAACTTTGAGAGTTTGACTTCGAACTGACGTGTGTTTGAAAGTGCTATCATTAGTAGTTTTTGTGTAATAAAATAATTGAAAGTGTTACCAGACTTTTGATGTGCTCTGTATTATGTGACAGGTGAAACAGGGATTTTATCAATGTCTGTACATGTTATAATAGCAACACATTTTAAGATCTAAACACTGCACCATTTTGCAACTTTCTTGTGAGAGAAATGTATTAGTCTTGTTTTTACTCTCAGTTCTGGCGATTTTATGAATGACTCACTTCAGTTTTAATATGATGCTACTAACCACTCGTTCCAGAAGTTGATTCTGTTCGGATTCTTTTGTTATATCTCACCCTGCACTTTTCCCTCTTTCCAACGGCCCCAAATGACAACCGTTAATAAGAAAAAAATGCATGGAATTACATAGGCCTATCAATCATCACACTTGTAATACTATTGCGATGGAGACCATATTTTCCTTCAGGATTTGCAGAACTTAAAACGACAAAATCTCGAAATTACTTGTATACCATATTTTCCTTCACTTTTTGCATAGCTTAAAACGACAAAATCTCACAGCGACACGCTATACATTACACTCAATTAGAAAAAAACGCAATAGTTTGCACTATACTACGCACGAATGAGTAATCTCTTCAGTATTCGAAAACAATTAGAAAAAACAACAAATAGCTTGCACTGCACGACGCATGAAATGAATAATGCCTTCAGTAGCTCACAAGAGAGGTGAACTGCACCCATATAACGCCCGACGAACATTGAGCTTCGGCGCGAGCGACAGACGCATTGTGGGAAGCGAGCGTATTCCGAATCTCAACGGACCGGTGGGCATCAATGACGTCACGCTGCAGCGAAATAGGAACAAAACTACTGGAAGGTTCAATAGCTATCATGGCGGCTGTACAAGTTGTATGTGCTACGCTAGCAAGATTTTGCGAAATTTCCATACTGCCATCTCGTTCGAAGAAAAGAGAGCATAAACAATTTATTTCCTGAACAGTAGTAATAACTGGTCCGTCGACATGTTCGCTCATAAGCCATTAACATATTTTTTTACGTTATGGTCATTACAAACAATACAGCAGAACACACCGCCATGACACAACAGTGCACGATGTCATTCGTCTGCTAATTCCCGCCCTATACAAGAACCAATCAGATTCACTGATGGCGGCTGATGGATACTGCCACCACCTCTGCAAGCTGATGGAACCGGTGCGACACCGGTGGAGCATCAGTGACGTCATCGTTGAAATTCGGAACACCGCGATGCCATCAGATTGCTCGGCGCTGAGATTCGGAATACGCTCAACGTTTCTATATCTCCCGTGGCGTCATATATGGAGAATTCTGTACAATCCGCAAAGACAAGATTGAGGTGATGGAACAAAAATGAAGGGAATAGTTATGTTCAAATCATGTGAATGATGACCACGAGGAGATGCAATTCCTTGCGTAGATGATAACTTAACCAAATATGACTCAGAATTGTGAAGAATTCTCAAGAACGCTGCTTTAAAACGTGTCAAGTTTTTAACACCTCTTCGCTTACAAAGAGTTAAGTACTGAAGGCATTTGATGGTACAGTTAACTTCCTACATCGTACAGAGTTGCTGAGGAAGACACGAAGAATCGGTTCTTGACCCTGGCGTGGCAATGTTTGGCCACCACGTGGAAAGTGAAGTAACGGGCCCACACAGACATGAATTTTCACAGAATCGCGTCCATCATGTATCTCTCTCTCTCTATTCCGACTCTCAATGAATATTAATGTCATAAGTAACTTTTAGTGCAGCAAGGAATTAACATTGGACTGGAATCACTAAATATGAGTATTTTATATTTTACGGACGATTGGCTTTTAATACTTGACAAGGAAGAAAGTCTACAAAGCAACATGTGATCAGTAAGAGATACAGACCTATAGAAATATCTATAAAGAAAACAAAAATAATAATATAACATGGAAAGTGCCTGACCAAATAAATATATACCCCTATAACAATAAACCAACAAAACTAGCACATTCCAGAAATTCAGATGTGCTGCAGCTCGTAACGATCAAGATGTGAATAAGATCTCAACATTTAAAGAAAATATATGGCACAATTAACGGGATATTATAAAGAATATTATGAAAGATACAGAACTAGAATCTTACTGCACTATGTGGCTATGGAAATTTCATTTCTATATATTGTGTGTCATCTATAGTGACATAACAACTTGGGTGAGCTTCTTTTATGAATAGTATAGGACTGCAGAAGGCTGGGACGACTTTAAAATGAATATTTCCTAATGAAGCAGCAGTGTTTCCTGAAACTTTAATTAAAAATTGGTTCGAAAGATAAAGTATATGCTTTCACGTGTTAATTAACTAGGTTACCTTGTTGACTAGTTTCAGCGGGTTATCATCAGAACTGTGTGGTCTTCGCGCCTTCTAATTGCGTTTCCTGTAGGAGTGTGTTTGTGTAGTGAAATGTGGAGCCAAAAAGTGTGTGTGTTCTGAAATTGAGTTGTGTGTTGAGGATTTGATGCGGGTGTGTTTTTTTGTGTGCCTGTATATTTCGTATTGTTCTAGTGTTTTTAGTTTCTGATTTTTCGGTTGGAGATGTAGAATTTCCATGTCTGTGTTTATGTTACTGTAGGTGTGGTTGGCATTTCTGATGTGTTCTGCGTATGTAGAAGTGTTTTGTGATTTGGTTGTGGCTGTGATGTGTTCTTTGTAGCGTGTTTGAAATGGTCTGCCTGTCTGTCCTATGTACTAGTAGAAGTTGTTGTAGGTATTGCATTTGAGTTTGTATACACCTGTGTGGTTGTATTTGTTTGTTTGTGTTGTTTGTATCGAGATGCTTTTGTAGAGTATTTTGTATTCTGTATGCGATATCGTAATTTAATTTCTTGAATGAAGTTGCAATCTTGTGTGTGTTTTTGTTTTCTATGTTAATGTGTTGTATTTTTTGTGTTCTTGTGTTTGTGTTGTATTCCTATGTTTTTTTGTAATTCTGTTTTGTCTTTCTTATTACGTTAGGGTTGTATCCGTTTTCTTATGCTATGTATTTGATTGTGTTTAACTCTTCTTTGTAGTCTTGTTGGCTCATAGGTATGTTAATTAGTCTGTGTACCATTGCTCGGAATGCAGCTTGTTTGTGTACTCAATATGTAAAAAAAAAAAAAAAAAATGCATTACTAAAATCCTATTGGAAATCCAAAATGTTTAAGTCAGTTGGGGTTACCTTTTTCATGTTGTTTCCTTCTATAAAGTGTTTCACTTATAGAAAAATTATGACTTTATGGTATCACTGTTGTCGCTTAGTGCAATGGAAAGAGTTATAGAGACGGAGGTATAACCACAGTATAGTATACACAGTCTAGTATATACAGTCACGAAGCTCAATACGTAATAAATATGCAACCATAGATAGTTGCTAACCACTAGGATCGCTACTATCGCCTCATTACAGACAATGCGAAATAGTACCTGCACAGTCTATTGTTCCTAGCACCCTTAAAACTCAAGCTTCGTGACTTATATACTAGACTGTGGTATTAGGAGCAATAGACTGTGCCGGTACTATTTCGCATTGTCTGTGCTGAGGCGATAGTAGCGATCCTAGTGGTTAGCAACTATCTATGGATGCATATTCCCTACATATTGACCTTCGTGATTATAGACTGTGGTGTAACTCTTTACATCTCCAACAAAGCAGAGTTCCGCATAATCTTTGGTGCATTCGTTTATAAACTAATTCACACCCTGTCCATGAATCTTTCTCACAACTTAATCGTACACCTTTAAATCCTTTTATCGCTTTTTACCCCTCATACTCCCAGGCTGCTTCAGAGCGTAGGCTGCTAACCTGGTTGGAATTTTTCCAAGATTTTCCCCAACTAGAAGGATCAATAGGCCTACCATGTGCTTATCCAAGTTCGATGGTGATCAACTGATCATAAAGATTTGTATCTTGCTCAAGAATTCATTATGTGATATTGTGACAGAATTATGACTACCCTGATACTGCTACATTGCTGACTGCTCTTTCGGGTCATAATAAAGAAAGAAAGAAAGAAAGAAAGAAAGAAAGAAAGAAAGAAAGAAAGAAAGAAAGAAAGAAAGAAAGAAAGAAAGAAAGAAAGAAAGAAAATAATGGGGGAAAACATGTGTCGAGGAACATCTAAAAGAAAATTCGAAATCATATAATTATGTGATACCTATTTATTTTGAAAAGATCATCAATGAGCTTAATAAAATTCAAAGGTGGGCATTTATATTATCAGAGCCACAACAAAAGTTTCCGACCCGTAAGAAGAAGGTAGAAAGTAGAATAAACGAGAGAATAAAATAAGAAAGGAACGAATAAAAGAAAGAAAAGGGAATATATATTAATGAGAAAATTCCGAATCAGATAATTATGCAGGAGTTGTTAATTCTGAGGTACCAAACTCTCAAAGTAGACATGAAGAACTTTCATTTCTTTAATAATTTTATTATTACTTATCGACACTTTCTTTCTAGGAACTGTATAAAACACATGTACAACAGATTGAAAGGTATGCACAAATGAAATAGAGACAGAGTAAGAGAGAGAGCGAGAGAGAGAGAGAGAGAGAGTAGAAATCCTGCATCAAGAACAGGCAGGCATACACTGATTTGGGCAAAAGATTTGTACACGACTTTCTTCCAGTACGTCATGGAATTGTATCTTAATCTCTACATGGGCAGGAAACCGTGTACCATTTTTGGGGTTAAGTATCACCAGAGCTGCCACTCTTACAAAAGCAAACGGTAGCCAGCTAGTAGGTGATAACATTCCTGTTACTGCATTTAATATTTCTTTCAATTCACATGCAGAATCTAAATCTAGAACAGAGAAATTCAGTATATGGGGGGAGGGAGATAGTCTATAGCCCAATCGATCCTGACCGTAGATCTAACCAGGATGGTGTGGGGATAGGGTGACCAGACGTCCTCTTTTGTCCGGACGTCCTTTTTAGGCCTTTGTCCGGGGTCCGGGCGAATTAAAAAAAATAAAAAAGTCCTTCTTTTTGTAACTTGTATGCCTGATATTTTGAAATTATCTGATTTGACGCCTTTTTCAAGTAATTTGTCTGTAGGTGGCAACAGGACCGATGGAATATACTCTTTGCCAACGATCATAACTCTCTTTGCTCCTCCTTGTTATGGTCGTTGCTGAGTCCCGATCACATATATAACATTTTGCTCAGGCTTATACGCTTTGACGACAACAACGTTTATAAATTTCACTATGCTGCCATCTAGCTACTGCATAAGAAATCACGTTATAACTCTTATTTGAATTACATGGAGCAACTGTACTTCCATCCCTGATCACATATATAATAATAGATTGATCACTCTTATGAGCTTTGAAGGCAACCACTTTCATCAATTTCTAGTGATCGTTACTAATCGACAGTGGCGATCCTGGTGGTTGTTCTCTTCTACAAGTTACCGTTTTTAACATTGGGATGGTCAATCTGTTATATATGTGACCTGAGCTCAAAGGTAGCTAGTAAATCGAGAGATCGAGGTGCGAATGTAAATCTAAATAGATATTTTCTGTCCTCTTTTAATATTTATAGTTTCCTTATATGTAGCTAACTGAAAAATCATTATTCTACAATAATATAGATATTAACATAAATTAACGTACCTAAATCTGTATTGTAAATATTTTGTAATAAAATAGATATTGACATAATTTAAAGTATGATATAGGCCTATGACTAAATCTAAGTACATATTTTCTGTCCTCTTTTCTCGAACAATATCCTCCTTTTTTAAGGTTTGTGTCCTCTTTTTTATCAATGTGAATCTGGTCACCCTATGTGGGGATGGGTAGTACACTGGCTTACACATTTGCTAACTTCGATCCGAATATATGGAATTCAGTTGC
Source organism: Periplaneta americana (assembly GCF_040183065.1). Classification (NCBI taxonomy): domain Eukaryota; kingdom Metazoa; phylum Arthropoda; class Insecta; order Blattodea; family Blattidae; genus Periplaneta; species Periplaneta americana. Next base: position 149,114,071 of record NC_091121.1, on the reverse strand, counting down.
CGGTAAGTGATAAGTTGATAACAATATCCATTGCGTTTGATTATTTATCTTATCTTACTGAAATAAACTTAAACATTCTAGCGGCTGTTTGTATACATTCTTGATGCTGCATGAACTACAGCATAGGACACTATTTGTCATAACAGCTTGTATCACAAAATAAATATACTGCATAACATTTCATTTAAAAGAGGTGGTGGCCTTCAAATACCTTTGTCACTTCCACCTACGAACAACAACCGGCTACCATATGTCATTCTCTCTACCAAACAACTTTTACTTCGAACATTTCTTCTTATTTTCAAAAGGAAATGGGGGGGGGGGGAAGGAGTTACATGGTTGGCCAGTCTAAAGTGACACGTCCTGTATGTAACTGCCAAAGAAGAGAATAAAAGACGGAGTTCGGCCGAGATAATATCATGGAATTTGTCACGTGATACGCTTCAGCTTAAGACAAAACACTTTTAGTTGCGACATAAATAACAGGGAACACAAAATCAATTACACAGAGCAGAGGCATATTTAGCAATCTGGCGCTCCTAGACGAATAAAATTACTCCCGCTCCTTATTTTAAAACACGAATGCACAGAATACTATGATTGGAATACGGTTGTCGACATATATTATTCTTTACGATAAAATAAATATAAATTTTCGAGCTTTTGCGCGTCGTGAAATTATAGCGGTAACACCAAATAACCATGTCAGCAGACCATACATACTGAACTCACTGGACTGAAGCCACACGAAGAGTAGGCATAGTAGTTCACTTAAGTCTGCCAAAACCGTCGATGACATCTTCAATGTACTGACTGTTGTATTTGTTTTATAATTACATGATGATATTATTTTGTTCTAATTGTTTCTAGTCTTGTAAAAGCTAATATATTTTTTTTATTTATTCATTGGTGGGTCATTCCATACAAAATCTTAAGAATATGCCAGCGATGTCATGAATTTTTTTGGGCTTTTAATATAATAATGTTATTATAAAAATTAATTAAACTGCCAACTATGACCGCCATATCATTAATATTTTAGTCATACGGATGATTGAAAAATGGGTGGCAGTTACATGTTACCCATCATTTAAAATATTCTAGACACCCTATACGAAGTGTCATCGAAACTAAACAGACGCCATTGTAAACCTGAATAACCATATTTTAATACCGTAGAGCCATATTCATACATTCTTAGCGCGGGCTTCCGGTGGATGATCAGCGAACTAACGTTTTTCGTATTTATAAACCAGTGTTAGCGATATGATACGATATGAATCCTGTACAAGTAATCAGTCGATAGCAGGTGCTAGTTTAGCACGCTCGTAGCGCGGGCTAGCGAAATGTCTATGCATAGCACCCTTAAAGACTAATCCGAATAATATTAAGACATGCTTATAAAAACGCCGCATTGAAAAAAAGAAATAGTTATATATTCGAATGCACCAATTTAAATTCATGCGAATTTAATTCGTATTAAACAAAATCTTATTCCTAATCCATCTCCCAAGTTTTATGACAAAATCTCAGAAAACCTATGAATAATTAAATTAATAAAGTTATTCATCTTTGTTTCGACAGTCGAAAATCGCTTGCTGTGTGTAGCAATCGCAGCGTTCGCGAGACTTCATAATGATGAGTAATCTCAAACGACCGTTTTCCTTACCTTGATCGCACTACATTCTGCACGACGGGAGAGCCTATCTGCTGAGCTTCTTTGTTCCGGGCGAGTTATTCTTATTAAAAACTGACATGGTATTTAAGTCTACATTCTGAAATTTTCACAGTGGAATCAATATACCCTAAAGAATTAAACACATGTTTTTTCGTCTGTAAAAATGAGGTGCATTTTGTGTTCTATATTTTTTAAAATTATTTTACGGTGGGTAACTATTTAAAAAAAATTATATATATATATATATATATATATATATATATATATATATTTTTTTTTTCATTTTAAGAGCATTTATAAACAAGGCTCTCATTTTTCGAACTGCACTGAAATGATTTTTCCATCTTCCTTTATATAGTAAGAAAACTTCAATGAATGAAACCATGTTTTTGTTAAGCCAATATTTTAAATGTTGATTGCTGTTAAACTATGAAGGATATAAATATAATATTGCGTGAAATTCATATTTAGAACATAACAAAATAACCTACTATAATATTTTAACTTTCGAGACATCATGGTTCAAAAACATACTTTTTTGCATGGAATGACCCAGGTCTATTTAGATTACACCCTTTACTTAAATATACCTCTTGGTTAGTTGCTAGATATTATTACTTGATTAATAGCAAAGAGAGATTATTATTATTATTATTATTATTATTATTATTATTATTATTATTATTATTATTATTATTATTGTGCTCTCTGTAGGTATTACGGTGAAGAAAACTGAAAAATTATCATCACTATATTATATTAATAGTGTAGATATTAATGTATTAAGAAACAGCTATCTGGGTATGTTTACTTCGATTTTTGAACTCACCTTTCTTTTAAATAACTCTAATAGATTCACTACTTCACAATTTACTTTTATACCATATTTAAATTGCATCTTATTGATCTGCAAACGACTGTATAATTATTGGGCAGACTTCCTTCTTAGATTACTTCACTGTGCTGTTAAACACTGGAGAACCAATACGACACTGACACCAGAATATGTTATAAAGAAATACCTACCTAACTAAATTGCTTTCCTAATTTTATAACACACTGGCACCCCATAAAAGCAAGTGGATCACATCGCTATTCCATCATAGCCGCCAGACTCACTTTCTACATAGCCTGAAGGCTTCCATGTCCTAAATAAGGTCATTAATTTGTCTGACATCGAAGAATGTTCAAGAAATTAAAAGAATGGAGAACACTTCATAGAACTGCTTGTTAATACGCGTAATGAAGAAGTTTGCCTGAAAAGCAAGGACACAACGCAAAAATATGAGAGAATTACAGTATTTCGTATTTTTCCAGTGTCTTCACTTTCTGGCTTTTTGGTTGGATGTGTAGAATTTCCATGTCTGTGTTGATGTCTCTGTACGATGTGGTTAGAATTTGTGACGTGTTCTGCATATGTGGAAGTGTTTTGTAATTTTGTTACGGCTGTGATGTGTTCTTTGTAACGTGTTTGAAATGATCTGCCTGTCTGTCCTAAGTACAAGTTGTTGCAGGTGTTACATTTCAGTTTGTATACGCCTGTGTGGTTGTATTTGTTTGTTTGTGTTATTTACAAATATACAGACACACAAAAACACATCAAAATGAAATTCTCAACACACAACTCAATTTCAGAACACACACACTCTTTGACTCCACATTACACTACACAAACATACCTCCACAGGAATCAAAACAAAAGGCGCCAAGACCAGCAACAGCCAGTTCTGAAGAAGGTCAATAACAGGCCGAAATATGTTAACAGGTACGATAGAATTTAACACGAGAAAGACATATAATACATATTCCGAAGTGATATAGTGTTAAAAGTTGTGTAATCAAGATGTATATTATATTGTATATTAGTTACAATGCAAAATGCAAATATCAGCTCATTTTATATGAAAAGATTCTTTGATTGTTGTATGTCATGTGTTTGTACTACTGTTATGAATTGAATGATAACATATTCTATGAGATTCAAGTAACTACAGATAACTTCACTTGATACAATGCTTGGAGCAACACTAATGTAATTTTTCACTTATAGACAGAGATTTCAGGTTTACCACTGCACTATCAAACTTACTATACACTCCACAGAATTCAAAGAATGACTAAATTTTATAGGAATGTATTGCCAGGGAGGCTTTTGAGTGTTAAAATTCTTTCATACAAAGAAAAGTACCAGTAAGTGCAACTTCCGACAGACTGGAGAGATTTTTCACTACAGTCACAGCAACATATTTCTTGACCATACTTTTAAAACGTAAGTATCGCAATTTATACGGAATTTTTTACGCATTTCCGATCCGAAAAAAAGCACTACAAAAGGGATTTGGAAGCGCTACAAGATTATATATGAAATGTCCAGGGACCGTATAAGAAGAGCGTAATGAACGGGATAGCGTTATAAACGGGATCGTATTAATATATACTGTGTGTGTGTGTATATATATATATATATCACATTCACACACAGCCTCTCTGACACACTGACTAACTGACTGACTCACTCACTCACTCACTCACTCACTCACTCACTCACTCATATATTTTTTAAACTTCAGCCAGTTGAACGCAACTGTTTAAAATCGGATTGAGTACAACCATCTGTGACTGTCGTAGTTGTTTCGAGTTTCTTCCGAAAAACTGTTGTTTAAAATTGTGTAACTTAACTGCATGTCCGCGAAAACAAAGTCAGTACTGTCGCATCATACGGTACATAGCTAAATTTTCTACGAGTCTTTTAATACCCTGGAATGAATCAAATTTCTTTTCATCAAGTGATGCCGACCAGGGGCCTGTTTCTCAAAAATACTAGTTTAGTAGTTCACCAGTTACTAGTTACCAGAATATATTTCACCAGCTCTAGTAGATTCTGTTTCTCAAACTATTTTACCAGTCTAGTAACTTGTGACAATTTTTCACTAGTCACATGATCTCTTTCACTAGTCAGTTGATTGAGTTCATTTGTTTATAGTAATTGGTAGATATTGTTATTTGAGGTTAGAAGGCTAAGATTTTTGTGTTTTGGTTTTGATTTCTCTTTTCGATTAAAATTCCATCAATTGAAAACAAATTAACTATACTCAATATGATTAATGAATCAAAGGATATACTATTCGGTGCTTTTTCAAGCACAATAAGAAAAAATTATAAAGTTAACGAATGGACAAAAAAATGTTGTAATGTGTGAGGCTGTGGAACTGATACCTCAAAACAAAGATTATGCATACGTTAGGGACACTTACTGGCCCAACATTAAGAAAGCAACTTTGATGAGTACCAATTCAAGTTCATAGTATAATCACAGTCTAGTATATACAGTCACGAAGCTTGAGTTGTGAGGGTGCTAGGAACAATAGACTGAGTCGGTACTATTTCGCATTGTTATGTAATGAGGCGATATTAGCGACCCTAGTAGTTAGCAACTATCTATGGATGTATATTTACTACGTATTGAGCTTCGTGACCGTATATACTAGACTGTGGTATCATAATATAAATATATTATATAGTTAGTGGGTCTACTGCCGACATGAATGCCACTTGTAACTTAATGAAAAATTCGCTATTTTTTTTTTTTTTTTTCAGTTTTACATTTGATCTATTCATAAATCAGTGTCGTTTTATATTTAATTTGTAGGCTAAAGTTGACAATGCCAGAAGAACTGGCAGTGGAGGAGGAAAGCCAGCAAAATTCACTGCAGTTGATGAATTGGTATTAGATTATTAGGAAAATATTCTGCATGTGTTGCTGGTCTAGGACAGAAAAACCAGACGGCATTGGAAAATAATCAACATCCCAATTTGTATTTTAAGCTTTGCTGATAATGCATGACTTCTATTATATGTCTTGTTATAGCAGGTTCCACTATATTTAACAACTCTCCAAGCTTTTCAAAATTCAAATTATGGTTTATTTAACGATGCTCGCAACTGCAGAGGTTATATCAGCATCACCGGTGTGCCGGAATTTTGTCCCGCAGGAGTTCTTTTACATGCCAGTAAATCTACTGACATGAGCCTGTCGCACTCAAACACACTTAAATGCCATCGACGTAGCTCGGGATAGAACCCGCAACCTCGAGTATAGAAGGCCTGCGCTATACCAAGTATGCTACCGAGGCTGACTCCAAGCTTTTCAGCACTTTACCTAAACTGTTCATTAAATTAAAAAAAAATGCTCCCGTAAACGAATAATAATTGTTCTTTCTCGATATAGTTTTAGCTCTTCTCACAACAACTTCATCACTTCAATCGGAATCACTAAACCACATGTATTAAAAAATAAATGCAATATTTTGTTTTGATTATCTGAGAAAGGTTGTCACTGGTATAGTGAGGATCACATAAGAACAGTTCCCAAACAGCAAATATTGCCGACTTGTCAGTATAGCCAACTGTTACCAGATATCACACGATCCTTCGTACTAAATAACTTATTTACTTACCGTACTTTATGTTGAAAGGTTATTCTAAATAACTCAATAATTTGTAACATGTTTTCGTAGGCAAACTATACGAGAAAAGGATCAACATAAGTAGTTTGTCTGGCATTACGAAATCTATTGGTTTGGCTAAACAAATGACTCCTAAAACCTAACCTAAAAATGTATTTTGTTTGACCACATGAAATTATTAGTACGAACTCCGAAAACTTACCTGACTATAGTCTTGAATTATAACCACAACGCAACACATAAAATAACTATTATATATTAATATTAATACTGATATTAATTAATTATTGGTATGTTCAAATTTCACTAGCTACCAGTAACAGGGTCAGAAATCTAGTACAATTTCAATTTCATGGAACTCCAGTACCGACAAATACTGTCGATATTTGTCTCAGCTGCCAACATACTAGTTACAAAATCACTACCATTTGTAGTATTTGTCAGTATCGAAATTCGAAACGAAGTTGGCAAAAGAAAATTCAACCTGCAAACTAGAAAATCACCACAATCCACTAGCATATGTAGTAATGGGGAAAAATGGTTAGGTTTCACCCTTAGGGTATGAAGTAAGCTGACCCAGACTATAACTGATAATATAGAAATCACCAGTCTTTAGAGTCTTGTAGGAATATTCCTGTTGAATACTAGTATAATCAACTAGATTAGCATTTTGAGAAACAGAATCACTTATGAACTGGTGAAATCGACCAATATTACTAGTCTGTGAACTGGTAACTATTACTTTACCCTTGTAGTTTCTAGAAACACAGACTTGTAAAATAAACTAATATTACTACTGTACAGACTAGTATTACTAGTCCATGAGTTTTGAGAAACAGGCCCCTGATATCAAGTTTTCTTACAAGTCCATCCATTTTATCTCTGGCTCTTATTTTGTTAACATCTGGCTTTGTAAAAACTACTAGGTACCGCATTCAAAGTATTTAAGTATTCGAAAAATATATCAGCAAAGAAGGACTTCCTAAGACGCTGAAGAGAAACGGAAAATAGGATTGCATATTCCATTTCTCTTCTTGTAGGTGCCGGTGCATTAGAAATTGGGTAGTATCCACTGGTTTTGGGTAAAATTACTGTTGTCTTCCATTTTACAGGGATTTGTATTTTTGCAAATGGGGTTAAGTACAGTATGGTAGTACAGCGCTGCAAACAAATGTCTCTTCAAAAAGTGCGTCGCGCCTTCGGAAAGTTTGGAAGCTACTGCTTTATCATAAAACTGATACTGATTAAGGAGCAAATGCTGATAGTAATCATTTTCTGAGAACTTAACTGATCTAATCTAAATTGCCACAATATTTCCTTCAAGTGGAGCTGATGTATGGTTATAATTTAAAATAGTTATTACTGAATGGAAAAAATAATTAATATAATTGTGTGGTTCGTGATATCCCGGCGTCGTTAATTCACGTTGTATTGCATATGGTCTACGATAGTCTGAGAAAATTGTTTCGTGTAGTTAATTTCCAGATCAAATTTATTATTAAATCTAGTTCGTTTTGAATTCAACGTGTACAATTTTCGTGCGATTGTGTAATTCTAAGAAATATGTGTTGTGTAAATCTTGCAATTAGTTAATCTACCAACCAGGATAAGAGGTAAGTGATAATCGTATCAGTACAATTACAAAATGTAGTCAAGTCAGTAAGATAAAAAATGCTTAACACGGGAAACATTTTTATCATCACTATTTATACTACAGAGGCTTCCTAACAGGGAGTCGAGACAACACGAAGGAATGTACAAAAACGCAATTAGTGTCTTTTAATGTCGTCAGAACATCTGTAGTATTTGACTCATGTAAATTATCATATTACACTGAAAGAAGATCCTCCGTTGTGGCTCAACTTGTAGCATTTCTAACTACAAATTCAGAGGATTCAGGCTCGATTCTCGAAGAGCATTGGAAGTTTTATTCTTCTTTTATAAGAGATTGTGCTATGTTCTTACCTTACGTTAGTTATGCATTGTTTTAAGAGGTGGTCTTGTGCCATGCTTAACAGATCCGATTACTTGTGAATTTACCATTCATTTCATTCATTCATTCATTTATTCATTTACAGTGTTCTGTCCAAAGGCAGGTCTTTCACTGAAAACCCAGCATTCTTCAATCTTTCCTATTTTCTGCCTTCCTCTTTGTCTCCTCATATGAACCATATATCTTAAGTCGTCTATCATTAAATTTATATATTCTTATTGTGTAGTAGACATAAGACAAATTGTATTATATACTTCCTAATTTAAATTCAGGAATCCGCCCCTGAGCACGGGTTCTACTCTTTCAGGGGTGAGCTAAAGTTTTATCTGTTTATATTTAAACGATTTAAATTACATAAGGACAATGGTTATTTATGTATCTGTGAGGAACAACAAACTGTGGATCACCTTTTTTTTCATTGTCCAGTATTCGAAAACAGAAGATTTATTTTGGTCGGACATCTACATTTTTGTAATGTAATATATGACAAACCATTATTCAATGTGTTCAAAAAAACATGCTGTTGTAAACAGTTTTGTAATTTTATATGTAGGCCTAATGTATTTAAGAATTTGTAATTAATTCAAATTAATGTAGTAGATATGTGTTAATTTTAAGTAGCAAGACTGAGTTACCCTCGTCAAATGAATTTTCATTATAATAATACAAACTCAGGCTATAACTACAACCTTAATGTACTTTCGGGTAAAATAGGGTTCAAGAAATTGTATATTCAAATAAATAAATAATATTATTTTTATGTTACAATTATTAGCAAAATAAATACATAAATAAAATAAATAAATCTGATATCTTCTTCTGCCCTGAACTCTTCTCCCGTTCACCATTCCTTCCAGTGCATCCTTCAGTAGGCGGTTTCTTCCCAGCCAGTGACCCAACCAATTCCTTTTTCTCTTCCTGATCAGTGAATTTACCATGTCGATTTAAATTCACAAAATTCTGGACGTTAATTTTTAAAGGTGACGATACAATCAAGAATATGATCATAGTCGTCTCCGTTCTCCCTGCTGGATACAGCCATGTTACTATCCTGGAGTGAAGCAATGTTATGATTTGTGCAATCGTTGAGAAAAGTAACGCAACCACGACTGAAATAGCGTGGGTATTCACAGGTGTTTGTAACTTGCAGACTATTATAAAAATAAAATTCAATTTTCAATGTAACTTCCCATTCTGCGAAGGAATTTGGCAGTGTTACATTTGTTCTGATCAAATTTCTGCACATTCAAAGGACAAAACGAAAATTCTTTCTATCATTTATTATAATAACTAGGCCTGAGAAATATAGGCTATGCCGCTATACTACCAGCGCGCTTCGTGCGCCTCTAACTTTGAGTACGTCTCAGAGTTGGGGTGAGTTAACGCAGTGTCTTTCGTTCGTTTCAACTCATGCTTATCATCACGGGAAGTTAGTCCTCAGCATTTGGGTGGTTGAAAGCCACTCCTCTGACTTCGAAACACAACTTTTTGCTAAAGAAAAATTTAAAGACATCATTTGCTTTATTGAAGAAAAATTGTACTAGTTTAAAGACTTTATTTTCCGTCTGCAGAAAATACTCCTAATATAACATTGACAAGTATCAGCCTTATTATTTAACTACGTTAATATGATGGTTTATTATGCTTTTGTTTTACATAATTGTTCATTTCATATATTGTTGCAGTGAATAACAAAACAAATTTTCGAAGGAGAATGATTGCCTGTTGCTAAAAACACAGCCTTATATCTAGAAAAACTTAGTTCCACTTCTGCAGAAACAATGAGGACATATTTGAAATATTTTACACAAGCATTATCTGCCTCAAAATCTGTATCATTATTATAAATTTCCTCATTTTGAATTGTTACAAATTTTACATAGAGCTTAATATCCATAATGTTTATCCAGTATCTTTTCATCTTGTTGCTACATTTTTTCCTATTTAGTATTCCAACTATTCGGTTCGTCACAATATCATTGACTACATGCTATTTTATGCCTGTAGAAAATACATCTAATATGACATTGACAAGATCAGCCTTATTATTTCACTATGTTAATATGATAGTGTATTACGTTTTTGTTTTATATAACTTCTTAATTTCATACATTGTTGCAGTGATTAACAAACTACATTTTGAAATTTTCAAAGGAGAATGATTTCCTGTTGCTAGAATAAACAGCCTTATATCTAGAGAAACTTCGTTCCACTTCTGCAGAAACAAAGAGGGAATATTTGAAATAATTGACTTGCTCTTTGATGCAAGGGGCACTATCTCAAGATTTTGTATCAGTTTCTTTCATCGTTTCCATATTGATCTTTTGGAACTTCAAGATATAGCCATTAATGTTTTAAGACATTCCTTGTTAATTGTAAATAACCATCTGTACAGTTCTATATATAAAAAATAAATTAATCCTGTCGAGGATAGTTGCCCCCCCCCCTAAAATAAATAAAAATAAAATAAAATAAAAATAAATTAAAATTAAAAACAGAATATTGTTGATCTACAATTAATTTAGGTGCTGTTACCGCTCGGTATCCCTTTTTCAAGGGCAACCGTCCTTTTTGGATTCTTCTCTCTTATCTCAAAATCTCTATCGTTATTACAAATTTCATCATTTGAAATTAAGTCACAAATTTCGTGCTCGGCATCTTGCTATTATTCTTCAAGACGTTGAATGTTGCCTGTTACGAATAGCAGTATTCGGTCGTAATGTAACCGATCAACTGAAGTTCACTGCTGAACAACACACTGAAATCCGCCACCCCAAGCAATTGAAGGGTACACGGGAATAACGATCAAGGTCCATTTTAGAAAGTTTCGAGAAAAACGAATTTTAAAGTTTAAGCACTTAATACTTTGTTATGTGTGTATTTAATAGAAATTGACGTAGTGGAATGTCAAGAACGATGATTTCTTATTACTAGCTAGACCACATTATAGTACTTCCTTTCCACTATAAGATAGCATTATGAACTCAATTTCGATTTTTGATGGACCTTGATCGGTTTTCCCGTGTACCCTTCAATTACGTACCGTACCTAGTCAGAGGCGCATGAAGCGCAATGTAACGGCATGCAATTCTTAGCCATAATAATAAGAAGACACTGCTCTCTTAAATTAACTGAGCATATTGGGAATTAAATCAATGGATTTCCCAAAACACGCTATGAAATATTTCACAAAAAAAAAAACAACAATTTTTATCTCGAAAAGGAAGCAAAAGCGAATAAAATTATATTAAAGTTTTTTGTTTGAAATACCTGAAAGAATAACCCTCTGAAATTAATGACATTACTTACGGTTCACTCTGTATAAGTTACAGTAGCCTATATACTCAGGGTATTTATATATTTATTTATAACTTAAAATTTATTATTTTATAATTTAAATTTTCGGGTTACCTGAATGAATGAATTAGAATTTACAAAATACTGTGAACTAGCAAACAAACATAATAACTTGGAGGTAAACTTAACATTATCTTGCTTCTCTCGCTCAAATAAGGATTCTACTTTTATACACGTGTACTGAAATGAGCTCTTCAGTGACAGATATTCCTTCCGCATATTTCCCTATAACATGTAGCCCTATACCTCAAAGCTAACGCCCAAAATTCCATAGAATCTCATTATCAATGCCGATGAGCCATTCTAAGATCAAAATATTAAGAAATGCACAAGAGGTCTGTAATTACCTCCGATTCACATAAAACAATTATTATTATTTTTCAATGTCATATGTGGAACACTTGTCCCCAGTGGGGTCCAAAGTCCGTCCTCATTAGGGAGTGAGAGAATTAGTGAAGGCATCTTCTCGTGCCGCGGGCGCAGACGATCGTTTGAATCCGTAATAATCACGCGATTCTGAAGACTTGCCAGTATTTTCCCACGCGAAAGATCTGGCAAGATTTATATTTACGTAATACTTTTATTAAGGAATTCCTCTAAACATTTGAGATATGTATTTAGAATTAACATTCTCACAATATAGTCTTGATCGCTTGAAATCTAAACACGATTAAAAACTAACGCAATAACAATGACAAGATGGAAAAGTTAGAGCGAAAATATTCTTGAAAGTACGCGCGATTTCCCGCCTTTGCAAGATGTCTGGGAACTGATGGAAAATCTCTGAGCACGGCACCAAGCCACTTGTCCAAATGCTGCTATTCGCCACCAGTGTTGCCAGATTTCCCCACAAAGAAGCATAAAATTTCCCACATAACTGAGATTTTTCCCACAACCTAAATATGTCAATTTAGATACAGAGGGGAAATCTGACACCAGGCTTAATTGCATTTTAGATTTCACCCTCCACCCCAACCATCCCCACTTTGAAATTTCAAATGGCACTCCAATATTTTTATACTTAAATATGCAAGAGCATTCAATTGTTTATACACCTCACTCATTCATTTGTTTTCGCAGCTTTTGTTTTCTTTCGTCGCCTGGCAACCTGGGTTGTTGATATTGTTAATTAGAGCTGAAGAGAATAAAGCTACAAAAACTTATCGCGCATTTTATGTAATAGTTGTGTTTGTGTTTAAATTATTTTAAAATGGTGTATACCCTTTAAGAACATAAATCATCTTATTGATTAAATTTAGGGAATTACACAAAATAAGCTGTATTATCATCCTACAATCAACTGATAATAAGAAAAATACACGTTTTCAGGCGACGATAGAAAACAAAAGATGCGAAAACAAATGAATGAGGTGTATAAACAGTTTAATCTTCTTTCATATTTAAGTATAAAAATATAGGGGTGCTATTTGAAATTTTAAAGTGGGAATGGTTGGGGTGGAGGGTGAAATCTAAAATGCAATTAAGCCTGGTTTCAAATTTCCCCCTCAATATTTAAATTGACGTGTTTTTTGTTTAAATTGAATTCAATTTACATAATTTGTTATTTATACTGGGAAATTTTGAAATGAAAGCTCTGTATAATGGTTATAAAAACACATAGTAATTACATGTGCGGTTCACGACAGTAAGAACTTGGCTGTGAGATCAAACTGCGCATGCACGGACTTGGTTAATACAAACCTAAACTAACCAAACCTAACCTTCGTCTATGAAAGATGTGTAACCGGAGCACGAAGGGAACTTATTGATTTGATCTGGAATGTGCATGCGGAAATAAATCCACCTAAAGATCACGTTGGCACTGCATGAGAAGTTCGAGCATGCGCAGTTTGACCTAACAGCCAAGTTATTCCTGTCGCGAGACCGTCCTGTTATAACAAGCTTATAACTACTGTATGTAAATAAAAATATTATCACTCACCAAACCTAATACAAAATATCTGAATCCTTAAGCCTGAGATGGGTGTTGGTGACCTTGAATGAACAGCAGTGCAATCCTTTAGCTTGAAAAGTGGATCGCATTATGTACAACTTTGCCGAGAACCTCGTCGCCTATTCTGCAATTTTTCTCAGTTTATCTATTGCAGCATTATTTTATTCGCGTCTACATTTCCACACGTTTTTTTTCTTTTTTTCTCCCTTTTCTCCACAAGTCAAAACTTTTTCTTATTTTCCCCTCGTCTGTGGGAAATTTTCCCACAATATGGCAACACTGTTCGCCATCCCACTGAAGAAGGAAGGTCTTAGATAATAATTCTGCAGGAACAAAAACCGAAAACTGAAAGTTTATCGCTAATCGCTGCTCTGCGAAGTACAGCTTCCTGAGATACAGGTCCGTGTCACCTATGAAAACCATCGGGACCAGAGTCCGAAACTTTAGAGAATTCCATCTCGAATTGGGATTAGAACTACATTTCTTTAAAACAGTTCTTGTCACTAACGTCAAAAATATCGTTAACCGAAAAAACTGAACGCAAGAATTAGAAAACTCAATTTTAAATTCTTCGACGGGACACACCCTACTTACGCTCTTTTACTATGCTTATAAACTATGTTTAGTTACAATATTATACTTTTTAAAAGAGAAGCAGCAATGGAAATGATGAAAAATGAATAGTTATATTTGCAAGAGTTTGCAGCAAATATATCTTATCGTTCATTCAGACTGATTTCAGTAAGTTGTTAGAAACTGAAGACGAACTATGAGAAAGTACTGGATTCAGTAATTCATTACAGAGTACAGCATCATTCAATGAAGAAATGTATTTGTCAGAATTATTAAAACATGGTATTCGATCATTAGAACTAGTACAGTACAAATTGTTAATTGTTTTCTAAATAACAACTCCTTACATATAAATAATAAAATCTGCTATTTTCAGTTTATCCTTTCCTATTACATGGACTTGTCCAGTGACGTCATAACTTGACAGTATCCGGTTTGCCAATATGCAGTTAACGCTAGTTATCTATTAGATAATGATCATAGCGTATTTATTTGGAAGCAGATTACGCAACACCCGAAAGATGGTAGTATAGGCCCACCAAAACTTATTACCAGGGAAAGGATTTATATGTAAATACATATTTACTTATAAAGCTAATATAATTTATATTTTGCATTATCTTTATGTTTCACAATGTGTAGGGTTGAAAAATCCTACTTTTATTTTCCATATTTTTCCATATTTTAGAGTTTAGTACATATTTTCGTTAATTTCCATATATTTTCCATATTTCATATAAAACAGTCCATATTATATTAGGTTTAACAATAAAACAAAACAAAATTCCATTAACTTTTAAAAATACATTTCAACAATAGAGATTTAAACACATGTTCAGTAATCCCTTTAACATCAGAGTTATTTGAAAATTAGCAGTCCTATCAACAATGGGAAAGTAAGTTACAAAACTGTATTAATTTAATTTAAAATTTTTAACAGACTTCAGTTGTGCAGCTCAACAGTTAAATGCCAGTCAGAGTACACATAGGTTCAGTTTTGTAAATCATACTATAAAGACGGTAAATATGCCAAAAGTACGTCATTCAGTCAATTTAAAATCAAAACTAACAAGTTACATTTCAGAATTTAAAGAAGATGGTTTATCAACTGACAATAAAATATTATTTTGTAATTTGTGTCAGTGTGCAGTATCATCTACACAAAAGTTCCTGGTGCAACAACACATTACAACTAGTAAACATCAGGCCAACAAACAACTAAATTCCAAGCAGAGACAATTGTTTTTAACACAACCAACAACATCGAATGTAAGATCTGAGTTTAACATCGACCTGTGCCGTTCTCTCATCTCTGCTGATATTCCTCTCTACAAACTAAAGAATAAGGTCTTCAGGGAATTCCTTGAAAAATATACTCAACATACAATCCCGGATGAGTCAACACTTAGGAAGACGTATGCTCCATCCATCTACGATGAGACAATACAGAAGATAAGAGATGAAATTAAAGATAGTTCAATTTGGGTTTCCATTGATGAGACTCCCGACAAAGAAGGTAGACTTGTTGGTAATGTAGTTATCGGTTTGTTAAGTGAACAATATTCTGAACGAATTCTTTTACATTGTGATGTTCTAGAAAAGTGCAATAACAAAACTATAGTTAAACTGTTCAACGAAGCTATGGGTATCCTGTGGCCAAAGGGTATTATGTACGATAATGTGTTATTCTTTATTAGCGATGCTGCCCCTTATATGGTCAAAGCTGGACAAGCATTATCTGTTGTATATCCTAAATTGACTCATTTTACTTGTGTGGCGCATGCATTTCATCGTGTGGCAGAAGTGGTCAGAGACAATTTCCCTAAAGTAGATTTGTTGATTTCACCAGTGAAAAAAGTATTTCTCAAAGCTCCCAGTAGAGTTAACGTGTTGAAAGAAATGTACCCTGAAATTCCATTGCCACCAAAGCCAATTTTAACTAGATGGGGTACATGGCTAGAAGCAGTTGAATATTATGCCGAACATATAGACTCTATTAACAATGTTCTCCTTGCATTGGACTCTGAAGATGCAGTCTCAATTGATACTGCGAAAACAGTTACCTGTGACATAAGTGTGAAGAATGACTTAGCTCACATTCAGCATACATTTTCATGCATCATAAAAACGCTCAAAAGTCTCCAAAATAGGCACCTTTCACTATCTGAAAGTTTTGAAATTATAAATAGTACTGTGGAACAACTGAATCGTGGTAGAGGTAAAGTTGCAGATGCAGTAAGAGCTAAGGTGGACACTGTACTTTAAAAAACCCTGGATATGAAGAACTACAAAAGGTTGTTGCTGTGATGAGTGGTGAATCAACAGTGAAGATTAACTTGGACTTATCCCCAGCAGACATTGTGAAATTGAATTATGTACCAGTTACTTCTTGTGACGTCGAACGCTCTTTTAGTCAGTATAAATCTATCCTCAGAGACAATAGAAGAAGATTCACTTTTCAGCACTTGAAAGAAATGTTTGTAACCTATTGTTATGGTAACAGACAATAAAAATTGTGTTTTGTTGAAACTACATTGGAAGATAAGGTACGTCCATTATATTTTTTGTTTAGTTTGATTAAAATGTACCAATATTTAACGTACATAGTCATTTTTTTATAATTTTAAGTCCATATTTAATTCCATATTTTGGTAAAAATCCATATTTAATTCCATATTTTGGTAAAAATAACTACATATATATTTACATATTTCATATATGTTTAGTCCATATAAATCCGTTCCCTGCTTATTACCGATTGGAAATAAGGTCGCTGCCATCGCTACAATTGTGTTGAAATCTATGAGCTCAGTTAGTTCGGACTCCTGCCGTCGGTAATCGGAACTTGGCTGGCCTATACCACTAGTATGAAATTATATTTATATCGCTAACTCGTGAAAATTGGAAACTGTGCACGAATAAAGTACTCATTCGTGCGCCAAAAGACGGTGTTGTAGGTATCTCAACATACATTTCGCAGTGTGTTTTTCATCAATATCTCAAAAAGTTGTTTTTGGCACTTGGCACATTTGAAATGTTAGGTCCTCAATTATTCTACATCAGATATTTACAATAAGCTATTTCCTTTCAAAATCATGTGTGTCTTACACCGTTTTTAGACAGCTTCAACATAAATACATCTCATAATTTATTTACATATATATTACTTGAAATTGTTATGCCAAATGGCGGGAAATTTATGAACTGCTGTTAAGAGTATCTATCGATATGACAGGTATGGCATTGGACGTTATTTGGCGGCAAATTTATGATACTTTACCGGTATGGCAGGAACTCGAATAAATTGTTTCTGAAAGTGAACCGGAAAAAATAATGTGCAAAGAGAATAACATTGGCACCAAGTAAGTACAACGAAAAGATTCTTCGCACTCATTCAGATGATGTTTTAAACACTAATTTACTACCCCCAAAATCTGGCAAGTGATTTCATAGCTAGTCTTACATTAATTTTTATGGCTGTTAAAGAAAAAAATAATGAACGCAACAGAAGACACTCAAGCTGGAATTTTGAATCGTTTAATTTAATGTAATTTTCATCAATTGCATTTATACGCCACGTGCATATTTCCGTATTAGACTCGTACAGAACATGAGGGTTATTAATAGACGGAAGATGAGGGATGACATGTGAAAATATTATTTTCAGGTGCAAAGAATGCTAAAAATTATCACTATCACATCCTTCACCAGGTGGTACCGGTACTTTTTGGTGATCTTCAGCACTGTCTTTTCCTTCTTTACTGATAGTTCAACGAATCTAAAATTAACAAAGGGGGGGGGGGGAAGCTCCAAATGGTCATGGGGAAACCGATAACTTTTTAAAATAAACAACACCAATGAATTGAACTTGATCTCATTTGCAGCAATGTGTAACCTATGTTGTCATGTTTATTCATAAATTAAAACTTACATGTGCATTTGATATGTTATTTACACTATGGCTGACAATGTTACTATGTTCCGCTTTTCTCCCAATCAGCCATCCATCTCTATACACTGTACACACGTCCTTCCACTTGACCCTAAGGTCAACGGCATATTGGCTTATCTTATTCTTTACTATAACAACTCGGCAGTGACCTTTGAAGTTAACGATGTAGGCGGCACCAGATTCTTCATATTATAAGACTCACTATCTAAGCGATAACTGCATGCTAATTATTATGCAAGGCGCCATTTATCGCATTACTACTTTCAGAAAGCAATTTTATTGCCACATTGTGACAAATAGTTCTCTAATAAACCAGATTTAAAGCAATGTCATTGCCAAACAAATTTGAAATCTTTTCATCATGTGAAGAATGTAGAAACATCCAGTGATCCAAAGCTAATACCTTGCCGCTTCCACCTTCAAGGAAGTGAAGTGTTTGGTCGGTTCCGTACCTATTTTGTTTGTTACGTTCTAGACGTATGTTATTACAAGATATCTCTATGTTTCATGTACACAGGATCTCCCTATTAAAATTCTGCAGGACCTTAAACGCCTAAATTAACAATAAACTCCTATAAATTACTAAAAACTATGTTTGTTCCTGAAAAGCGCCTTTCAGTATTTTTCGTATATTTAAAATAAAAATGCCGATAAAGTACGATTATTTAGTCCTGAGAGATGTCGCCGGAGATGTGCGCCTGGGTCAGGCGAGTCCATTTAGTTACGCCAAGGGGTGTTTGAGTTAGTCACTCGCTTGCCTTCGGAGCGACCGGATGTCATGTGTGCGGAAGAGCGGTATGTTTCTAGTACAATTAAGCTGTACTGTATTCCTTTACATACCGCTCGCCTTTATCTCTACTCAGGAGCTCTCCGCACTACTCCTATTACATCCCCTTCCCCCAAAAGAAATACTATTTAAAATGTAAAATAATTTTCTTGCAAATAAAGATTGATCTGGCAAGTTCGTTCCATACTGGTCTTAGAAGGGGAGAGAGGAAGATTTTACCTCATTTCCTGGAACCGAAGTTCGTTTGGAAATTTCCATTCTAGTATAAAATAGGTCGGTAGTTTGTTCACGTTAGGCGAGAGCTTACAAATTAGTTTTCGTCTCACTATATATCCGTTATGCGAAATGAAACTGACCAATCAGCAATCAAACTTTCACTGATAAAATTTGAGTCTTCAGTTCAGTAGCAGTCATTGTCAGCACTGGTTCCTTGTAGCCTACATAAATTCCACCTAAAATGGAACATTTACTAAAATTAAAATTATTAATTGTTAAACTCCTAAAAGTCCTAAATTATATTTTAGAAAATCCTAAATCCCTGTTTTTTAGCACTTAGACATCAGTTCTCTAATATAACCATGTTTTATTCAAAAAATATCGATCAAACTCCATGTATAGTATATGGCGACCAACTTACTCACTGAAGCTGATATTACAACGTAAGTCGGAAAGGTATATTTATTCGGGTGAATGTTGCGGTAGGAAAGACTTACTTAGCCATTGACCATGACCCTATTTCTATTTTTATGTTTCATACCATTAAACAATTCAACAAATTAATTCTTCATAATAACTAATAAACACTGCATTTTGTTTTAGATTTTTATACGTTTTTATTTCGAGGTAATGTTCACGTACCTACATTAAAAATATTCCAACAGAAGATATCAAACGTATAAAATCACACAAATACGCACGAGAAATTGTGTATAGGTGTAACAATACTTTCAAACTGAGTAACATAGCGCTCCTGATCTCATATAACAGATTGGTCAGCCTAATGCACTTTCAAGACAATCACTTTTATCAATTACACTATACTGCCATCCAGCGACTGCAAAAGATTTCACGTTATAACTCTGATGGAATTGAATGGAATATTAGCACAGTCTATTATATACAGTCACGAAGCTTCAGTTGTGAGGGTGCTAGGAACAATAGACTGTGCAGGTACTATTTCGCATTGTCTGTAATGAGGCGATATCAGCGATCCTAGTGGTTAGCAACTATCTATGGATGCATATTTACTACGTATTGAGCTTCGTGACTGTATTTACTAGACTGTGACATTAGCTTGCAACTGTACTTCCATCTAGTGGTCGTTAACAAAAAATTCATTTTCGACAGTGGCGATCCTGGTTGTTGTTCTCTTTTGATATGTTGCCATTTCATAACATGGGAATGGCCAATCTGATATATGTGATTAGAGATAACACTAAATGCAACATGTGCTCATCTGCTATCAATGTTGGAAGATGCCAGCTCCTGCTTGTGTACTCGGGCTATGCACAGTATAGAAAATTGCAAAAGAAGCTAGAATTTCTCTTCATGACAGTGGAGCTCTTGTTTTTTCGATCGCCTGCCTCAGGTTTAGAAGACTTCGGTCATTATTAGGGCTAGGATTTTCATCACCTATAAATCATGAAAAAATGTCCTAAAAACAATGCATTTATGACCTAAAAATCTTAAAAAGATTCCCTTAAAAATGCCTTAAAAATTGTTCTTACATAATTGGCTTAGAAGGGAAAGAGGTTTTGTACTACTTCATATTTAGACTAGTAATTGAATTAAATTCTAGTACCAACATTTAAGTTCATTTAATTTTACACAATTTTTTCTAAGTGGTATAGTTCAATTAATTATTTTATCTGATGTAGTTTCCGTGTAGTCCACCACAAGGCCACTTTTATCCAGAATTAGCAGGTATAGAGGGGTCTATATTGAAGGGGTGGTTGGAGTGTACTACGTTAAAATGGCAATATTTGTGTAGAAAAACGATTGAAATATTATACAAAGTAATGGGTATTAGCCACCAGCACACCTTGGTCGGTTAAGGCGCTTGCCTGCCGATCCGGAGTTGCGTTCGGTCGCAGGTTCGATTCCCGCTTAGGCTGATGATCTGGTTGGGTTTTTTCAGAGATTTTTCCCAACCGTAAGAAAAATGTCAGGTAATCTATGGCGAATCCTCGGCCTCATCTCGCCAAATATCATATCGCTATCACTAATTCCATAGACGCTAAATAACCTCGTAGTTGATACAGCGTCGTGAAATAACCAAGTAAAAAAATAATGGGTATTAATGGACAAATATGTAGACAAAATATCAAAGGAAATAAACATTATTTTATATTAACAATCGGGATTTATGGCCAAAATTAAATTAAAATGCCTAAAAAATGTCCAAATAAAACAAAAGATGCTCTTATGAGTTGAAACAGGCAAAAAGTGCAAAAAAAAATGTCCTAACAAATGTGTTTTAAAACACTCAGTTTATCCCATATTATAAATACTAAAACAGCTACGTTTCTGGCTTACTAGAAAAAAGATGCAATTACATCAAAATCATAGCCCTAGTCATATGTTATAGGGAGAATAAGGAACAATATCCCACTCTTGCTCGAATGAACTTCGTTCACGCGTACAGATATAGGTCAATTTTTTTACAGTTGCTAGTAAGTCGGGGAGCGGAGTGTGCAGTAAGAGGACGTAACCTATAATGTAAATCTTAAGAGTAAAGATTACGGTGAGTGAACATAAGGCTCACATCCTTCATATCTCGGTTAAGGAAAGTAGACCCCAGTATTGAGTATTACTGTAGAATTTTGTACTAGGTACCTTGAGCAACTGTCGGAAAACAGCTCAGCTTCCACGAATCATGAAAACTATAGTCCAGTCGCTCTTATTTCCGGCAGCCAATCACGTTGCAGGTCGGCTACATTTAACGTGTGCGTCTTGTGATTCGCTGATGATGACGTTATGCATTTCCTAAGGCTCGATAAATACTTAGCCCTAATACAATCACTCGCTATTTTGGCTCTTTCGTTGCCGTTCGCAGAAAGCACACAAGAACGTTATTTGCCGCTCAATTATTTGCTGAATTACAGTACGTTTATCATAGGAGCTACGACATGATAATGTTTAACGGTGCGGCAAGTAGATTCCTCGTCTGGTAGCTCGGCAACGAAAGAAAAAAATTACGAACGATACTATCTACCTAGACTTTATAGAGCCTTCACTCCCTAAGACGTAAACAAAGAGGAGGAGTCACGCCGGGAATAACAGCGTCTCGACTTCAGTAATTTATCAACAGTAATCTCACTAGAGGTTTTGATTTATCTAGAGGAAATTAAAACTGGAGTGGGATTTAATTGACTATTATACGATTAGAAGAAAGTATATAAAGATTAGAAGAAATAAAGTACTCTAATACAATAAAATATTAATTCACTTACTGAAATTCTATTTCACTAATGTTAGCTTCACCAAAACGTTTGAACGCAGACGCCATTTTTAGTTGACTGTCTATGCTGTAAACAAATGACGATCGCGAAGCATGTTTTATACTACCGTAAAGAATTTGCAGTTTGAAATGTTGGCAAACAAAGAAACAAATGGTAGGAAGGTGATAAAAACAGGAGAAATTATATAAAGACTAGAAGAAATAAAGTACTCTAATACAATAAAATAGGTATTAATTGACTTACTAAAATTCTATTTCACTGATGTTACCTTCACCAAAATGTCTGAACGGAGCCCCCATTTTCAGTCGACTATCTATGCGGGAAACAAATTACGATCGCAAAGCATGTTTTACAGTACCGTAAAGAATTTGCAGTTTGAAATGTTGGCAAACAAAGACACAAATGCTAGGGTAGTGATAAAAACAAACAAATGCTAGGGAAGTGATAAAATTAAACAAACGCTAAGGAAGCGATAAAAATTGTGCGATAAGCAGCCATGATTGGTTGAAAGACGTCCTTTCGTACGGTTTTATTGGTCAAAAGTAGTATGACGTAGTAAAAGTGTAATAGTCAATGGAAATTGAAGTCGGACGAAAGATGGAGTTACTTCGCAGCTGCAATGGCGGCGAGCTGCGTTCCGATTTCTCCAACACTGCCCGGAGCTGTGTTCCGGTGTCCACAGCAGGAGACGTAATTGAGATTATTTCTTCGTTCTGGTTTCATCTCAAGTCCGTAGGATAATAGCGCAATGTAACAAAGACCATTCATTTTATGCTCAATATTCCGAAGGAGACTCTTGGACAAGGATGTTATACTACCACTTTCGTTACAATCACTGCTAACCCTTAATTTGATGAAAAGTTGTTACTTTCTACAAGTGGACTGCTTGCAATTCATTATTATAGTGGAACTGCGACCACGAAAATACATGGGTTGGATAAAAAGTAATGGCAACAGTTCGATATTTCTGACATGGCTTTATTCACAGGGGTACAACATTTACGTACCTTTTATATAGACGCCCCCCTTATTTATTACCTTTGGCCAAATGTGGTGGAAGGCGTCGTACACCATCAGCGCGTCCATCTTTGTTGATGTTCCGTATTGACCGCCCTAAAGCACGGATAAGTTCATTTCTGGTATTGTACCGGGTCCCTCGCAGTGGTTCTTTTACTTTGGTGAAAAGATCGTAATCGCATGGATCATATCGGGTGAGTACGGTGGATGTTCCAGTAGTCCGCGTTTTCCGTCTGCCTTGGAGGTACAGCGTGGTGCAGTATTACCCCATCAATGTCATACGCCACAATGAACATCTCCTTCACAGCACTTTGTGTAGGGCGCACTTTCTTTGGACGAGGAGAACCGGGATGCTTCCATTCATTTGATTGGCGTTTCAAGTTTGGTTCATACAAGCGAGTCCAGGTTTCGTCCATAGCGACGATTCGTCCAAGAAAGTCGTCACCTTCCCTTTGGTACCGGTGCAATAAGGCCTTCCCGGAACGCTTTAACCCATCGTGCAACTGTGCGATATGGTAACGCTGCATTGCCACGTGCTTCACGCAGTCCCTGAAAACATTCTTGTGCACTATGACCTCGTGTCATTTCAATTTTGATCCAGGAACGTTGCTCTAGTTTTGTAAGGATGGTCTTAGGGCGCTCGCACTATCCCTATGAAAGTGAACATTCTACACACTGCAGTAGATTGATGGAGTACTGTCGCCGCTGGCTGCACTAACTCATCTAACAGTCCTTGTTCATGACCACACAGCTGGCAGCTCTCGAACGCACCATCGTCACGTGACAGCAGTGTTGCCATTACTTTTTATCCTACCTATGTACGTCGAAACATCTCATCTACTCATTTTTCTTATAAATTACTTCTTACTCGGTTGCTCCAAACAAATCGAAGTGTGTTTGTGACAATTCTCTTAGTTTTATGTACGAAATTACACAAAATCAATTATAGGTCAATCTAAATCAGTGGTTGGCAAAGATTACATCATATAAAATACATCCCGCAAAACACAACAAAAGGGAAGGTATTGCTGGCGCCAACGTTTTGGCTTGTGTCCTTGAGTACAATGCCCAGTCTGCGAGCATCTTGCCAGTGGAGCTGAGAATGGTACCATACACGACACACCAGCCATTTGTCAATCACAGTTGTCAATCTTACTGCAACAAAGGTAAGATACTCGCACTTAATGTTCCCATTACTTGTTTCATACGCCAAAAACAGTGGCGCAGCCTGTAGTGCATGCCTTGACGCATATTAGTTGAAAATCCAAGCCCGCAGTTACTCTTCTCAGCTCTTCGTAACGAATTTGGAAGCCCTGAAAGTCTCTGTCGTGAGAACAGGTCGAGTTACAATACACCGTGTCCGGGTTAGAGGTATCAAGAAATAATTGTTCACCATTTATTAACAGAAGGATATTTTATTATTATATGTTTGGCACAGGATTCAGAAACTATCCAAGATTTTATTTTATAACAACAATGCTAGAAATCTATACAACAAAGCAAGCAAATTGAAAACAAAAAATATACGATATATCATTGCAATTTATGTCAAGAATTGCCAACAGTCAACATAATCATCACGGTTTTCTCCAAGAAGAATGCACCAATTTATTGCATTGTGCATTAACCCCATCCAAACATAGGAATTTTTTCTGTGTCTCTTTGGTGTTTCACTTCAGCACGAAGGTTCTCGGGCCCCCATATGCGGCAGTTATGGCGGTTAACTTTACCACAGAGTTTGAGCTTCATCACTGAATATCACTTCCTCAAGATATGAAGGGTTTTCATCAATGCATAGTAGGATTTATCGCAAAATTTTGTCTTAATCTTATCGTTCGGCTGAATGCGGTGAAGAAGCTGGAACTTGTATGCAAGTAGTTTCAGTCGTTTATGATGAACGTCATGAACAGTTGATTTGGGAATTTGTAACTGATGACTGGCCTGCCTAATGGACTTCCTTGGGCTCCGGTTGAATGCAGTTCATATACGATCAACTGTTTCTTCGGTTATTTTTTTCTTGGGATATTTTCCTGTTTGTGGAATCAACGATCCTGTCTCTCTAAGATTTCTATCCCACTGCAAAATTGATTTCGACATAGCTGGATCCACATTGAATTCTAGACGAAATCGACATCGAACTCTGATAACAGATTTAAATTCAGCAAGCCAAAGCACACACTTCACCTTTTGATGTGTTGTCCACATTTTACGTTCAATTAGAATAATTAATGTTGACTGTTAGCAATTAGTGACATAAATGAGCCGTTCAAAGCAGAAGTGGTGTAAGTTGAAATTGGGTAATGAGGCTTAAAGTAAAATTTCTATAAAATACAGCGCAAAGTAGCAATTACTATGTCCTTCGTCTTATCCACTGACTACTAATAGTTTAAATAAATTGAATATTAATTGCTACTTTGCGCTGTATTTTACAGAATGTTTACTTTAACCCTCATTACCCATTTTTGACTTACACCACTTCTGCTCTGAACTGCTTAAATCGCAATGATAAATCGTATCTTTTTGTTTTCTTCAATTTTCTTGCTTTATTGTATACATTTCTAGCATTGTTGTTGTAAAAATTAAATCTTGGAGAGTTTCTGCATCCTTTGCCAAACATATGAGAGGTTCACAACCAGAGTGGACCAAGTCCACCAGTGATCAATTGTGGATTAATACAATCTCGGATGAAGAAAACATAGATTTATTCATTGCCATAACAAACAAAGTCCATAACTCATTTGTTACTCCACAGAGGGCAGCATTTCCTATGGAAGGTGAAGGTTGCTAAGCGTGAGCCAGGAACTTTAAGACTCAATATCTCAGAACTATTCCAGATGGACTTGGTCCACTCTGGTTGTGAACCCCTTTATAATAATAAAATATCCTTCTGTTAATAAATGGTGAACAATTACTATATCTTGATACCTCTAGCCCAGACACGATGCATTATTAACCGAACGGTGTTCTACAAGTAACGATATCCAAGAGGAACACAAATTAACGATAGGCTATATCGATTAAAATACTGAGACTAATAGAGAAGAGTTGATACGAAGTCAAAGAGGTAATATCGTCGACTAAGAATGAAAACATCGTATCTCAATTTTTTTCACAGATTGCTTTTTTGGCTTCATCAGAAGATAATCTCGTAACTCATCCGTAAAAAGTGTAAAAACAAAATATGTTTCTGTTTCAGAAGATAATTTGGTCAATTATCTACGTAAAGATTAATTTTTTGGTCCTACAGAATTATCTCTTATGGTTACCATTGGTTATTAATGGAGAAAAATTCACTCTGGCGCCAGGGATCGAAACCGGGTCTCCAATTCTATGCACTGGGCGCTCCCGGCCACCAAGTCACTCAAATGAGTGCGTTCCTTGTCTGATGACGATGACAGTTGACTTAATATACTGTATGTGTCAATATATATGTCGAACATGGAGTAAGGCTACTAAGGGAAAATACTAAAAGAGAAGGATTCGATCCGGTGCTTTGGATTGAGCCTAGGCGTAGTTCAGTGGTTAGAGCGCCCAGTGCGTAGAACTGGGGACTCGGGTTCGAGCCCTGGCGCCAAAGCGAATTTTTCTCCATTAATAACCATTGATCAATTATGTTTAAAAAATATAAAAATTAAGTCTACAGACAATTTTTTGTTCCTCCTGTAAAGTTTGGTTTTCGTGAGATACTAGGTCTTCATTCTTAGACGACGATATGTAAAAAAACGAGAGGAGGATGAATGAGAAAATAAAAGAAAGTTCAGACAATCTACCGGTGCACTATGACCTCGTGCCATTTCAATTTTGATCCAGGAACGTTGCTCTATTTTTGTAAGGATGGTCTTAGGGCGCTCGCACTATCCCTATGAAAGTGAACGTTCTACACACTGCAGTAGATTGATGGAGTACTGTCGCCGCTGGCTGCACTAACTCATCTAACAGTCCTTGTTCATGACCACACAGCTGGCAGCTCTCGAACGCACCATCGTCACGTGACAGCAGTGTTGCCATTACTTTTTATCCTACCTATGTATGTCGAAACATCTCATCTACTCATTTTTCTTATAAATTACTTCTTACTCGGTTGCTCCAAACAAATCGAAGTGTGTTTGTGACAATTCTCTTAGTTTTATGTACGAAATTACACAAAATCAATTATAGGTCAATCTAAATCAGTGGTTGGCAAAGATTACATCATATAAAATACATCCCGCAAAACACAACAAAAGGGAAGGTATTGCTGGCGCCAACGTTTTTGGCTTGTGTCCTTGAGTACAATGCCCAGTCTGCGAGCATCTTGCCAGTGGAGCTGAGAATGGTACCATCTCCTATAGCAGAAAACATGATTTATATCCGTGCGATTACACACAGAAGCGCCAGGACATAGAAGCATGTCTTTCAAGAAAGTTTTATTGGTGTCCGCATTGCAGCTAATTGGACAACCTTGAAGTTAATTCTGCATCGTGAAGAGAGGCCATTCTCTCGGTTGCCAATCATTTCAATGAAATACGAATTACAGGCCATTGCAATGGTTAATGAACGTATTTTCACTAGGAGTTTCCGAATGCAGTTTAGCAATATAATTTATGAGTACATTAACCGCTATTACAGACATTTTGATCAAAATCACCGCATACTATAGGAATGATAAATAATTAATTCCATCTTATTAATAATCAATCAAATGATCAGAACCTTGAATTTTCTCCATTTTTTCCTCATATGCCAGTAAACGTCTGTGATATTATCAACATTTTTATCCATTAAACTTTTACTATGTCATACTACTTTTGACCAATAAAACGGTACGGAACGACGTGTTTCAACTAATCATGGCTGCTTATCCTACAATTTTTATCACCTCTTTTTTTCTTTGTTCGCTAACACTGTATTTGCAATAATTGCACCTTTTAAAATGATTCATGTTTATTTTATCGTCCTTAATTAAAACTTTTCTATAATTTATCTTATTTATATTATTTAAGTTAAATTATAGCTTCCGCTGTATGAGATAATGAATAGTCACGTATCGGAGATTGTTTAATACATACTGATAATTGAAGTGGAATGCAACTGTTTTAATAAAAATGAAACTGAATTAACAAAGCATTCTTGACTAGTAATCGTCCATAAAAGATTGTATAGTTGGCACAACAGCAGATAATAACACACTACTGCCATCTAGAGGAATATTTTTAATGATGAGATGGTACAATAATACATTTTCAAGACAGTTTAGTACATAGAAATCAATTAATATTTTATTGTATTATAGTACACTATTTCTTCTAATCTTTATATATTTTCTTCTAATCGTGTAATAGTCAATTAAATCCCACTCGAGTTTTGATAGATAAATCAAAACCTCTAGCGAGATTGCTGTTTAAAAATACTGATAGTTCTGCTGTTTAGTAAGTTCTGCAAGTTCATAGCTAAATCTTGTTTTCTGCGGAGAAAACATTTTGGTGATGTATGAATTCCAATTCTAAAAAGATACGCTGCCAAACTCTCATGTCAGTTACAAGTCTGAAGATAGCAACTGCTGTTCTTCTTGGAGAAATAAGAATAAAATTTTTATTATTTAAACATTTTACCAAGATTTGTTTTCAATGAAATAATAATTTATCTTGTTGTTGAATAATACGAAATCTCACAATGAAATGTTTGCTTGGATTGTAGTTCTTTTCTTTGCCAAAAAGTATGCATTTTCATTTCATTTCAATTTACAATGATGTGTCCATTGCAAAGGAATTATTTTTGACTGTTTTTGTAGAATTTTGGTGCAGATTTCTCTCATCTCATATCTTTTCAGTTTTAATTAAACAATAGCCTGAATTGCTAGCGCGGTGGCCTTGTATCCAGGTGGCCAGAGTTCGATCCCTTGTCAGGTCTGTGTGGAATTTGTGGTGGACAAACAGATGTTTCAGAGGGGTTTTCGGGGTACTTCGGTTTTTCTCTTTCATTCCACCAACACTCTCCACTTTCCCCTTCATTTCATCTATGATCTGTAATAGTAAAAATAGTCTGGAGCAAATGTCTGTGAATAGTACATGTTTCCGATGCTGATCTAGCTTCTAAGGGCGGCTTATGTCTGTGGGACGAATCCACCGTTTTGGAGTAGTGGTAAGTATGTGTCACTGCAAAACTGGCGGGCCCGTGGTCGAATCGTGACTGGGACGAGTTGCCTGGTTGAGATTTCGACGGTTTTCTTCTCATCCCATTAAGATACAGCCTACATAGACTCTTAGGATAAAAATCCACATTTTTTCCTTAATATCTTTCAAGCTTTGGTGACATGATTCTTGGGAGTGAACTAAGCAATTTATATAATTCAAACTTATAAATCGAATTTGGGGGCCTAAAGAATTTTTTTTTTTTTTTTTGGAAAAAGTTACTAAAACTTTGGACCGGCCTAACTCCATTAGGAATTGATTCAGGGTAAAAACTGTTTCGTCAAAATGATCCCCCACATATGGAGAATGTCATATACTAAAATTATTTATCTTGAACCATTAAAAATATATGCCACATTATATAAGCACTTTAGAAAAAATTTATATTTGTATATTTTTGGGATAAAATTATCTTTAATTATAATGATTGGAAATAATAATGTTAGTTTACAACAGAACCACGTGTTCAAGCTTTAATTTGGTACCTCAATGAAGTCTTTTGTCCAATTGGAAGTCTACTTTTTGATCTCGGAAGGATAATAAATGTCGGAAAATGTCAAATAGGAGAAAACAAACACTGAAGATAGCGTAAGGTATAGAAAATATAGTTCGCTTATATTGTAAATGTCCAAATAATTATGAAATTATTGAGATAATGGGTACGGTTATATATTTTTTAAAACTAGAAGAAACGAGCTTCCAGATGAGGCAAAAACATTATTTACCAAACTTTGAAGAAATCTGACATTTCTAGATTCGATGTAGGCTACACCTTACGAGTAGGCTATACGAGTATGCTGGGTAACTTAGGCGCAGGATCCCAGGCTCATTTCGCCGTCATTATCATTCATCTTCATCCATCAAGCCTATTTCCACACTTATGTCATTGTACCATACGGGGAGAACAGAATCCTATGTAATGGGACGCCCCAACCTCAGAACAGGCTTTATCATAATCGAAAAAAAAAATAAACAAAGGCGCTGAGGCGCAGGTGGCATATCGTCGCTGATTTTATGAAACCTCCTATGTGGTAGCACAGAAAATAATTTTTCAGGAGGAAGAAAAAAATTAATTAAATATCAAAAGGCCTATACTGATCCTCGATGATGTCATTTATGTTCACTGTATTATGTTTTCTACCGAATTACTTCATATTCTTATGTAGACCAATTGATTTTTAAATAATTTCTTCTTCCTCCTGAAAAATTATGTTGTGTACTGCCATATAGAGCAAAGGTGGCTAAATCCGTGATATCCCTAATCCCGTGATAACATTTCAATTGACTGCCATGGAGTTGAGGTCTCTGACTGTTAAGTTTTTGATATACCTAACAGATGCCAGGAGATGTCTTCTTTTCAATTCTATTGACTACCCGCCTTTTGAATAGAAGCAGTCGACTGCAGAAGCTTTTGTTCAGTGAAAGGTGGTTGACCAGTAAGTTTTTCTTTCTCTTGTGACCGCTCCTGAAGAAACATTTTATACTCGTATTTGAGGTAAGAATTAATATAGCATTATAAAAATGATATATTACTAGAGATTGAATCAGCTGAATCAATATGTATGATTATTTAAACATTGTGAGACAATAACAATACTACAGGAGCTTTCCCATTTTCGAATTTATTTTCATATTTCTCCTTCCTGGCTCACTCGATCAGTGATGCCAACGCTAAATTATGAAAATTAATGTCTATGAAAGAAAGTAGTTCGTGGAAATATTAATAGAAATAAGTTATAGAAAACATCAATTATAATTATAATAAAATAATAGGGCATATATTTAACTTAATTACTGCTGTTGTTAGGAATATAAATAATGAGAAATAATTGTATTATAATTCAATATATTCAAATTTAATTTCGTATTGAATTTAACTTTCAGTTTATTTTGTTTATAATATATTAATATGTAATATGTATTTCTATAGTTACAAAGTATTTTCTATAAAAATTTGTCACTTAGGCCCTATTTCTATGTTGTAATTTCTTGCTTAATCCATATAAAACAATATACCTCGACTTTAAAGTGTTTTTCCAAATACACGTTTGTTTTCTGAGCAATTAATGAGGATTATTTTAGTATCACGGAATTTAGATATCACTCATGGAATTAGGAAACCACTATCACGGAATTTGAATTCCTGTCATGGATTTAGGAGCCACTGTATAACAATAAAGAATCATATATTATATACCAAACTTGTGAAACTGTTGACACTGAATGTTGTAAAAACTGTAGCTAAAGGTCCAAATAACGTCATTTAGATGTTATTTGAAAAATTTTAGTACAATTTTGGCATAAATATAGGCTTTATTAAATACGTGACGGAATTAGGCAACCTTACCCAACGTAAGTTTCATAGAATTAACGACGTACGCCAATATGCACGTCGTTAGTAAAAATAGTCTTTGTGAACAAAACTCTCATCTACTCGCAGTACAATACTGACCACAGATAAACTGTACAAGCCTAAACTAATCTTACACATATTCACAGATAAATTGTGCATGCATACACTAATTGTAACAATCTATTAGTAATAGAAATAACGACAATTTTATTTTCACACTCACCTGTATTTATATATTTTTATTTTTCTGCTTACAAATCTTCATCCGGCTACCATTTTTCACAGCAGCAAACTGATAAATTTCTTTCGCATCGAATACAATCGCTGTCACTGTTGTACACACAACTACTAACGAAATTATGTAACTAAGTTATAGATACAGAAAAAAATGCTTTTGCCAAAATTAGGTTACAGAGTAAACACCACAAAATTACACATTATTGCCACAATTTAAGTCTCAAGGTAATGCAACACTTCCGACAAAGTCAACACAATACAACGAAAACTGCAATCGAATATACAAACTGCCACAGAACCACATCGAAGGAATCGTTCATATAGCACACTAATCAGAATAGCTCGAAGGAATGCGTGGCCAATAAACTTAATCGACAAGTGAAGTTATCATGTCGCACGTCATCGTGATGGAACCGGTCATCACACCTGACATCACCTGCCGCCGAGACAACATCTAAGCGATAACTGACCGCCGACACAACACAAGCAGCTATAAAGCCATGCATTCAGATATCATTTTTTATCGAAGCCATTTCTTTCAACAACATTCCATAAGGAGAGACAAGTGGCGGCAAAGTGACGCCAGATCGAGTGTTTTATAACTTTCCCTACGTCACTCGGGAGCCAGAGACTACCTTAAGACAGGTTCTGTCTCACGAAGTAGAACTACGGTAGCCTCTGGTGCAGCAGGCTGTCCTAAAATATCCCATACAGCCACTGGTATTTAGATTACAGACATGAAACACCATTTTTTACACATTGCCAGCAATCCGTTGCATTGCAATTTGATAAACAACAACTTTTGTTATCGACAAGAACATCGACCTCGATTCCATCTAGCTTTATTACCATTTCAGATTACACAAATGTAAAGGAATGTATTGCAATATTATGCAGGATTCGATTAATGGTTATAAAGAACAATTTCTTAATATCTAAAGTACTGTAGATAAGGTAAGATGATAAGAATGTAATACGTAGATAACGAAGACAAGGAAAAGGAAAATAGTGGGAGAAGAAGATGGTAGGGGATTCGTAGAATCTCTGTAATTGCGTGGAACGTTAATGTGGGTGGTGGTTGTGTGATTTAAACGTAGGTCGCCGCTTGGTGATGAGAATCATCTTAGTATACGCTTAATCTTATATAACTTGAATTTTTAATGAATGAATACAGTATATCGCAATCAATGCAAGAAAATAAATGCAGCATTCGCTGCTCAAGCTACTAATACGTACAAGTTGGCGCGTTTACTTAAGAGGACATTGTACTGAAAATACTAACTCACATGTTTTTGAAGTTGAATTCACAAAACTTTCATAACTTGTGTATCTCGTTAATAATAACACATGTACAAAATTTCAAATCTCTATGATAAGTGATTTGCATTTTTTTTGCAGTGATGAAGCGTTCCCTCATAACTCATAAACTTTTTAACTTTTTCATGTTCTCTCTCTTTTATTTTATTGCTGAAACTCATGTTTACAATATCATGCTCTTTCAACTACATTCCTTAATAAATAATATTTTTTTTTATTTTGTGTTAGAAGAAAATATTGATGTTTGACCATTTTTTAAATTAATTTATTTTTTATCAGACAATGTATCAAAGGTAGAGAAGTGATTTTGCATCATGTTGTAGATATGGACATGCATAAATACACGCAGAAAATTTCATCACAGAATGTTGGATAGTTTTTGAGTTATGAGGGAAACGCTTCATCACTGCACAGTGAACTGCCACCATTTTGAATTAAAAAAAATTAACCTAAATTTTTTTTTCATATAGCAGAAGGACAGTATGTTGAATATTTCCAACATTTTACTGCTGCAAGCTGTACCTAACCCCTTAAGCTGTGAAATTAATGGTTTTAATCAACTAAAACAGTTATCTATAGCAATAATAATATTACAAGTCAACCCAGGTGTCAATAACTAACCGAAAACGGAGACGCTATATAACTGTACCAATCAATCAATAACTTTACTACTGACAATGCCTTATCAATTGACTTCGGATTTTTTGGCAAAAAGAGCTCTCCTAAAAACTGAGCACACAGCACGAAATGTCTCGTGTAAAATGTAATTTGTAAACATGTTCTTGTGAAAAGTAGCGTACTTGAACTAACACACTGCATAACCAGGAATCTGAACTGAAGTCGACACCGAAAGATAAACTCTCTGTTTCGTGGCCACATAATATCATTGTAGTCAGACTGGCTGACCCATATTTCAAAATGGATAACAGATAACGGCACACAATCACTTTCCATTAATGGTACCTGCGTCTCGTAACAACAGACAGGTGCTAACCACACAGTGACATCTTTATGAGGAACCTTAGGTACAAATTACAGTGAATAGTAGGTAAAGAAAATTGTATTTTATTCTCACGACAACTCATATTTGTTAATCCGACACAACCACAAAAGCTTATTTTAATCTCTAATATTAAATATTTTCGTGTACAAGGTTTAATTAATTTTTAACGAGGTCTTAAATTGACACACTATGAGCAGTTTTCCATTGTTTACTCATCTGAGTCTCACATTTGACACTGCTCCATATGACGTCACCCCACAACGCAGTTCTCTCGGAGAAGTGGAAGATGATATCACTTCCCAGGTCTTTTCTTTGTTTCCCTCTTACTGATGTGAGAAAGAAGAGAAAAAATTTCCACAAAAAGCTTTCTGAATTGGAAAATTTTCTCCTACATTTTCCGAAAAAATTTTTGCAAAACCAAATTGTTGCTTTCTTCGCATCCCTTGCTTACAGCTTTAAGACTTTCGTGGAAAATTTTTTTTGTTCCTTATTCAAATTTATTCCCAATACTTTTCGATTGCTGATAAAATTCATGTTCTGGGAATAATAAGTTAATTAAGTAGTAAAATATCGCTGCAATCGAAAAGTATTGGGAATAAATTTGAATAAGGAACAAAAAAACGTTTTCTTCCCAGACAGGATTCGAACCACGAAAGTCTTAGTTACCAATCTATCGTGCTCTGAGTGAACAAGGCTCTGAAATAAGCTACAAGGGTTGGTCCGGTTTTTTTTTTTTTTTTGCACTACTGTACAAGTCCAGAAAACAAAGGCCGGCCTGAATCTCTACGTTCCAGATTTAAGCAATGCGCATGCTCAGTGTCCCAAAGCAGTGGTACACAAGAGATCGTTGTGGTAGTTATTGAAATTAATTTTACGTCAATTGTTGTCGTAACCCGAAAGGCATTTGAGAAGATGCGACGAAAATTGATCTGTTCTTAAGAGTAGATCAATATTTATAAATCGTGCAGTAAAATAGAATGATGGAAAACGAAACTAACCAGCATTATTAATTTAACAAAACCTCTTCCCTCAATAGTATCCGACCGAACCCTGAACTTTGTACTCTGCGAGCAAGCATGCTAGTACAGAGGTATGGGAATGCTTACGATATTGTCATATTCGGAGTTGTCGTACTGTATCGCGTTTGTCTAATAATGACTTTCAGGCATTAATTCGATCTTATTTTCAGATTAATTTAGTGCTTTCTGAATTAGTTGTGAAATACCTTCATTAGTTTATTCAATGGTTGAGTTGTTTGGACTTTTTCCATTGCTAATTGCACAACGTTTCGAAGAGTGGATCTCTCTTCGTCGTCAGGTGAAAACCTACTGTGGGGATCAGTACAAACACTAGCCTGTCTGACTGATCGACGACCGTCAGGTCGCGGTCGGTGCGAAATATAAAGACGAAACACACGATGTCATAAGCTGTTGTAACATGAAATATAGAGAATGAAAAGAAGAATTCCGTGATTGTACCTAACTAAACTAATATATGAGCCGTTCAGAGCGAAAGTGGTGTAAGTCAACATTGGGTAATGAGGTTTAAAGTAAAAATTCTGTCAAATACATCGCAAAATAGCAATTAATATGTCCTTCTTGCTATCCACAGACTATTAATAGTTTAAATAAATTGAATATTATTTGCTACTTTGCGCTTCATTTTACGGAATGTTAACTTTAACTGGCATTATCCATTTTTGACTTACACCACTTCTGTTCTGAACGGCTCATATGGTGTTATTATTCTAGACTATATAAAAGTTTAGTTGTAATCACATCACGGATTCTTCCTTTTATTCTTCTTTTCATTCTCATATTTCATGTTACAACAGCGTATGACATCGTGCGTTCAGTTTTTATATTTCGCACCGACCTGACGGTCGTCAGACAGGCTAGCTGTTTGTAACGATCCCCACAGTAGGTTTTCACCTGACGAAGAGAGATCCAGTCTTCGAAACGTTGTGCTACAATTTTTGAAAATGAGCAATGGAAAAACTCCAAACAACTCAACCATTAAGCTATTCACCGTTGACCCCCCCCCCCTTCATTCAGATCAATAGCAGTTTATTCAAGTTTCCTACCAAGTTTTCATCAACTTCTGTAACAAATGTTTATTGCATTTCAAATGTGCACTCCTTGTTATCCTTCCTCATACATTTATTGACTTCATCAGTATCAATTTGTCGCCTGACTGCCTTACGACGAATCCATATACTTACGTTTAATTTTAAGTAAATCTACTGGTGTTTGGGGAGGCGTTTGGTAACTTCGCGTTAAAGGCTTCAAGCCAGAAGGCACGGATTCGATTCCCGATGAGATCATGTATTTCCTTACGGCCCTAAAGTTCACTCATCCTCCAACAGAAATGAGTACCAGTGCTTCTTCATTGAGGTAAATTACCTCTAGTTCTATTAATGTCAATTGTCTGGAGAGTTGGGAGCCATAACCTCCCGTGTTCCTGTTGGCCTCCATAACATTTAACAAGGATATTTTATTATTACCTGTCAGTGTTTGTAAAGTCTAATCTTGACAATAGCTGGAGAGTAACGATTAGCACGTCTGGCCATGAAACTAGCGGGCCCGGGTTCAAATGCTCGTTGGAACAAGTTACCTGGTTGAAGTTTTTTCCGGGGATTTCTCTAAACCAATTAAAGCAGAATTGCTGAGTAACTTTCGGCGGTGGACCTCGGGCTCATTTCGTCATCATTAATTCACATATCATCATCATCATCATCATCATCATCATCATCATCATCATTCATACCATAGCCCGGTTTAAGTTCACAGTGCGGCGTGCTGTGCTTGTATAAGAGCGCGGCCGTTCGGCTACCCAATCATTCACAGAATAGGAGTAGTAAGTACAATAAGCCTCAGAGTACAGTGTAAGCCTTCGGGTCCCTCCTCCGTACAAGAGAGAGAGAAAAAATTAATCTTTCACTCTAGCGTCTAGCCTCTCAATTTGTTGGAGGATCTTTCTGTAGAAGACTATCTTCTTGGGGGGTTGGACCACAAATTCTGAGGGTTATTTCTTCCTGACAACATTTAGTTTAACTTTGTGTATCTGTTACTCTACAGAAAAGAGGGAGCACTTGGTAACTGAGACTGCTCGTGAATAATTACCTGAAAATGGAAAATTGACTCTATTCAAATGCTAAAATATCAACTCAGGGGGAAGTAAGAGAGACAATATTATAAAAACAATTAACTGTGTCTATATCCTACAAGTACAGTCAACTCAACTTCGGTTATAGTGAACCTCTGGGGACCAGCATATTTCGTTCACTATATCGGAAGTTCACTAAAACCGAGTTGTCTGTTTTTATACTACCGATGTTGCTATACATACAGTATTAATACCCGTTTGGGACAGACCACGTTTAATATCAGTACTAATGTTCTCTTTATCTTCCAACTTAAACACTTTACGCTTCGATATCCTGATGTTCACAGTTCAAAACTTGAATCTAATCTGGCCATGTAGGTAGTAGGCACTGACCTATTTCGCACCTCTTCACATTAGAGGTATGCTACTACAGTATTTATTCGGCCTTGGAATTTCCCCGGGTTCACTTTTACAAAGATGCGGGAGAAAAGGTTGAAGGCCATTATACTGTAATCCTTCTTGTATCTATCCTTTGATCATCACTCTACTCCCTTTTACTCGTATTCTTCTAATAACCTCTTTTAAAGGAGTCAGAACTAATCCTTCCTTTATCCCTCACTGAATACACTATTCTTTTTAACATGTTTCAAACTGTCCAGGAATCTGAACGAATCCTTTGTCTTTCAGTGCACTTAAGGAGTAGAAGGTTTGAGATTTTGTTCTGAACATATTCTTGGAAATTTATAGGAGAAAGGGTTTCATAAATTACCATTTTGGCCATTTTTAAATTACATTTTCTTGGGAAAGTTATAGTTTTAGGTTCATTATAACCGAAGCGAGGGTTCACTATAAACGGAAATATTAATGTACCAACGATTTAGGTTCACTATAGTCGAATGTTAACTATAACCGAGTTCACTATATCTAGAGTTGACTGTATGTATAGAAAGTACTGTATATCACGGCAGTAATACCAACTGGCGGAAATAACAACATACCTTACCGAGACATGGCTGGCGCCAACCAGATGCGATAGGTGGCTACATGTAGGCCTACCTAAGGTTGCTGCACTTCATTGCGCCGCAAGGGTTTCCTAGAACTTATTCAATGAATCGACGGAAGAGTTCAGGGCGGGATAGCGCCTTCGTTGATGAATAGTCGGCTTTGATGCAGTGACATACTTCATGAGGTCATCCATTGGAAGGCGTATCATTTCTCTAATTTGAGCTATTTGTTATGGATAATTAAGCTCAGTAAACTTACCCTAGAACGAAAATAATTGTACCATGTAAAATCGTACTGCATTCACTTCTTTCTGTGTCACACTGTGCTATTTCTCTGTTAGTGATAGCCTACATAGCTTGACATATGTTTTAATATCGTTTAACAAAGAGTAAAGTAACTTTCTAAAAGTGAAAACGGGGAAAACTCACGGATTTTATTTAGCAACAAATGTGAATGTATGTATTCTAAAGTGAAAAATTTAATGCTAACAAATCGAAAATAGAACATAATTTAACTAGCATTAATACCCGCAAACGAAATCATAACGATAGTTCCCAAGTCAGATGGAATGAATCTTCTCTGTATTTTGCAATTACAACGACACTTCTTCCCCTCCCTCCCCACTCTTCTCAACAGTCACATTCTGTAAATTTGTTTTTGTGTGATTCCTTTGTTTCTGGTTGGGTAACTCAATTATAATATTTAATATACTCGTATTTTCAACCTATCCACTTTCTACTGAACTATTTACTTCCAAAATTCGACAATAACAGCTCAGATTGTACTAGAAGCCTCCAAAATATTACTGGATATTTCCGTGTGTAGTACATAGTTCTCCTTGTCATATCTGCAGTTTTGATCACTGGTATCTTCGAACAAGAGGAAGGCAAATGAATAATTTCGAGGGAAAAATTGTTCCGGGGCCGGGTATCGAACCCGGGACCTTTGGTTTAACGTACCAACGCTCTACCAGCTGAGCTACCCGGGAATTCTACCAGACACCGATTCAATTTTTCCCTCTATATCCACAGACATTAAAGTGGGCTGACAACCGTCAAGCAACCAACATTGAGTGCACAAATCGAAATCGAAATTATTCAAATAAACTTTACAGGGAGTCATACTTGAAAGCTTGATTTGCATAATACACGTCACTGTTCGTTAACAGAAAACCACAATTTAAGTCACATAGAGTTAGTGTGCACTCAATGTTGGTTGCTTGACGGTTGTCAGCCCACTTTGATGTCTGTGGATATAGAGGGAAAAATTGGATCGGTGTCTGGTATAGTTCCCGTGTAGCTCAGTTGGTAGAGCGTTGGTACGTTAAACCAAAGGTCCCGGGTTCGGTACCCGGCCCCGGAACAATTTTTCCCTCGAAATTATTCAAATCAACTTTACAGGGAGTCATATCTGAAAGCTTGATTTGCAGGAAGGCAAATATTTATTTTCTCTTAGCTACATTTCTTGACAATAATTTTAATATTTGGATTTTATAGAAATGTTATGCTTTATTTAACGACGCTCGCAACTGCCGAGGTTAGGCTATATCAGCGTCGCC
Organism: Periplaneta americana; assembly: GCF_040183065.1. Classification (NCBI taxonomy): domain Eukaryota; kingdom Metazoa; phylum Arthropoda; class Insecta; order Blattodea; family Blattidae; genus Periplaneta; species Periplaneta americana. Next base: position 149,074,085 of record NC_091121.1, on the reverse strand, counting down.
GGTGTGCCAGAATTTTGTACCCCAGCAGTTCTTTCACATACCAGTAAATCTACTGACATGAGCCTGTCGCATTTAAGCACACTATTTTGTTTTCTTCCACCATGTTAATAATGTCGAAAGAAGTACTTATACAAATTTTGGCCACTCGACTGCAATTACGAGGCCGTCCAGAAACTGATTTTCCCTGGGGCCGTTTACAGAAAAAAACATAATTGCATGGAAAAATTTATTGAAACAGATACAGCAATTGTTGCGCTATTTGTCAACACATCACTCACTAGAATTGAGACATTTGTCATACCATGGGAACAATTTTTGTATCCTTGTGTCGTAGAAGTCAGACGCCTGGGATCGGAACCAGCGTTCGACAACCGTCTGCACCTCTCTGTCGATTCCATGTTATAACAAATCTCTCAATTTCGGTGGGGAATATGTTGAAAAATAGCTCAACAATTGCTGAGTCTGTTCCAATAAATTTTTCCAATGAAATTATGTTTTCTTTCTGTTAGCTGCCCCAGGCGAACTTATTTTTACGACCCTCGTACTTGCAGTCGGGTGGCCAAAATTTGTGTAAGCACTTCTTTTGGCATCATTAACATGGTGAAAGAAAAAAAAACTTTTTTATCTGCCCCCATCAGAATGTTTGCTTGTGAGCTGATTCCGTAATATTCAGCTGACAGTAACATTCAAATCGTTTATACAGAATAAAAAACTTCGTTTGGCAACACGGTGTAGTAAGAATTGGAGTAGACTACATGGTATAATTACGAAAGAAGTCGTGAACACCATATTTAAAGAACTAGCGAGGATTTTCTTGGAGGCACTACAAAAACTATGAATGGCTACTGCTATCCCCCGGGCACTGTCTACTACGTGATGACATCACATTGCGGGAATTCTAACGTATCTAGAATTGCAGTGAGAAAATAACAGTGGTACAAATATACATAAACGGCGTCTAAAGAAAGAAAGAAAAAATAACTTCTTATAAATCTGTATTCAAAACGACTTCTGTAATATTAGATAGAAATTTATTGTGAGAGATCTAATAATGAATTATGATATTAAACACTTATCCCTAGAATGTTTTATTCTGAATGTGATTTCTATTAAACAAATATTTAAGTACATACCATTTTCTTCCTTAATCCTTTCAGAAACGAAATCATCTACTTCTGAGAGTCTTTCATCGTCAAGAGTACACTGTACATCTTTATGAAAACTGCAACTTACCTGCAAACGATAAAGAAAGAAAACTATTAGCTTTGGGTACAAGTTTCTACTAGTAGTCGTATTTATTCCATATTTATAAACCCTATTTTACATAAAGTATATTGGAGTTATAATTTAAACTAATCATAACAAATTGAAACTTATAGACTAACAACGACAATAAATATACACTTGTGGCATATAACATATATTATATACATTAATTAGATTAAATCCTTGAAATTATAATCGAAAAACATACAGAATTTAACATGGATAGATATGCTGAACTTATAGATAATATTAAGGCATTTCGCTAATACAAGTTTTGGATGATCATGATAGAGATGAAATTATAGCCTTGAATATATAAGATGTATGAATTTGACGAAGCGTTTGTAGCAACAGTGCTTTTGAAAAACAGTACATATTGGTTGTTCATAGGTTATTTTACAGTCTACAGCATGGACAGTAAGGTATTTTCTTTGCATATAGAATATAGGACATTCAAACAGTAGATGTTCAACCGACTGAATATCTTCACACGAGCACATCGATTCTTCTCCAGTCTTAATTTTGAATCGTTCAAAATAAGCTCCAAATTTGCCGTGACCTGATATAAATTGTGTCTACTAAGACACTCAAAGTAACATTAATAATTCTCACTATGTTAACATTTTGTAGTGACGCTAAGCATTCCTTTGTGATGTAGCTGACAGGGTTATACAAAAGAGAGATAAAATTCCTCTTCTCTTTCGAGAATTGGAAATTGATGTATTCTGCCACATAACACGTGTAATAAATGTAATGATAAATGGCTGTAGGGTAAAATTATTTCAACTATAGACGAGCAGGCGAGACCTGGCCTATAACTTCCTGTATTTTTTCGTATTTATTAGCGTTATCTCATATCTTTCAGTACTTTGATGTTATAATGTGTTATCAAGTGTAAAACTATTGTTTTCAAATTCTACAAGATTTGGAAGAATAAAAATCCAATATCTTTGATTAATCATCCTGCATATAGATACAGAAGTGTTCGATTAACAGATTAGATAAGATAGATGTACACCTAGACGAGATAGACGGACCTGCATGCAGACTGCAGAAAGGAGAACGGGAGACTGATGCAGGCGCCAGGCGCGGTCTAGACAGGCCGCGGCAGGATTCACTGGCCTCGTTTGGACGCACAATTTGCTATTATTCAGAGAGATCGTCTTAATTGGAGCACCGCGATGTATCACCATCGGTCAGAGATGAAGGAAGTGAAAATGTGTCGAGAAATACAGTCTGATCCGTTTGGGTGTGGAAAATATTAATTTATTATTATAAAGTCATTATGATAGATTTCAAAAAGGCGTATGACTCAATTAAGAGAGAAGTTTTATATGATATTCTTATTGAATTTGGTATTCCCAAGAAACTAGTTTGATTAATTAAAATGTGTCTTAGTGAAACTTACAGCAGAGTCCGTATAGGTCAATTTCTATATGATGCTTTTCCAATTCGCTGCGGGCTAAAGCAGGGAGATGCATTGTCACCTCTACGTTTTAACTTCGCTCTAGAATATGCCACTATGAAAGTTCAGGATAACACAGAGGGTTTGAAATTGAACGGGTTACATCAGCTTCTTGTCTATGCGGATGACGTGAATATGTTAGCAGAAAATCCACAAACGATTAGGGAAAACATGGAAATTCTACTTGAAGCGAGTAAAGCGATAGGGTTGGAAGTAAATCCCGAAAAGACTAAGTATATGATTATGTCTCATGACCAGAATATTGTATGAAATGGAACTATAAAAATTGGAGATGTATCCTTCAAAGAGGTGGAAAAATTCAAATATCTTGGAGCAACAGTAACAAATATAAATGACACTCGGGAGGAAATTAAGTGCAGAATGAATATGGGAAATGCGTGCTATTATTCGGTTGAGAAGCTTTTGTCATGTAGTCTGCTGTCAAAAAATCTGAAAGTTAGAATTTATAAAACAGTTATATTACCGGTTGTCCTGTATGGTTGTGAAACTTGGACTCTCACTTTGAGAGAGGAACATAGATTAAGGGTGTTTGAGAATAAGGTTCTTAGGAAAATATTTGGGGCTAAGAGGGATGAAGTTACAGGAGAATGGAGAAAGTTACACAACGCAGAGCTGCACACATTGTATTCTTCACCTGACATAATTAGGAACATTAAATCCAGACGTTTGAGATCCAGGGCATGTAGAACGTAAGGGCGAATCCAGAAATGCATATAGAGTGTTAGTTGGGAGGCCGGCGGGAAAAAGACCTTTGGGGAGGCCGAGACGTAGATGGGAAGATAATATTAAAATGGATTTGAGGGAGGTGGGATATGATGGTAGAGACTGGATTAATCTTGCTCAGGATAGGGATAAATGGCGGGCTTATGTGAGGGCGGCAATGAACCTCCGGGTTCCTTAAAAGCCAGTAAGTAAAGTAATTATGATAGTAGGAAAAATTTCTTGCTGGTTACATTATGATAAAAAGTTGAGAGTTTCCATATATGACAATCAACAGTGCATAATCTGAAAGGACAAATGAAAATGATGATTAAAATGGGTACTACAAATCAACAGCGGGCACAATGTGTTCTTTGGTATGCTAAATTTGAGAGTGTTAAAAGAGTTAAAAGGGAATTTCGACGTGAGTATGGTATGCGTAATGTACCTAAATACGATTCCATAATGTTGTGGTATCGAACATTTGTAGAAACAGGTTGTGTTAAAAAAAAAAAAAAAAAAAAAAAAACATGCAGGAGATCGCAGGTGAAACCCAGTACGAGAAGCAGCTATCTCTTGGCTTGGTCCCCAAACTCCCCAGATCTAACCCCTCCTGACTTCGTGTAGGGTTCTGTTAAAGATATTTCTATTCATAGAAACCCAGGAACACTGATGATCTGAGAGTAAAAATTACTCAAGCTTTTCAATAAATCACCCCTCTTATGTTATAACGGACATGGGCTGAATTGCATCACCGTTATGAGTTGTGCAGGGTGCGCAATGGAGGTCATGTTGAGTTCTGAGGAATCTCGCATCTTTCAGTATTGTATGCACAAAGTTTCAACAAATAAAATTCAGTAATAAATGTTTTACGGCGTTTTTATTTTATCCATACCCAAACGAATCACCCTGTATAGCCTACATTTAAAATGAACCTAATATTTTATGATTGATTAAGAAGAGTGGGTGAAGAAAGAATGACGCTGAAACTGATCAGGAAGAGAAAAAAGAATTGGCTCGGTCACTGGTCGAGAAGAAACTGCCGACTGAAGAATGCACTAGAACGAACGGTAAACGAGAGAACAGCTCGAGGCAGAAGACAGATGACAGACGACATTAAGATACAGTATATGGATCATATGCGGGTACTACGAGGAAGGCAGAAAACTGGAAAGATTGGATAATGCTGGGTTTGCAGTGAAAGACCTGCCCTTGGGCAGAAAACTATGCATGAATGAAAATAACCAGGTAACACAGAGCAAGAAGTGACATGACGTTTGCAGAACCTATTCTATAACCAACTAGGATTACGGTAATTTTACACAGAAAATGGTACAAATTTCTTCACTTCGCAATATTTTTGTGTAAAAACGTCTCGGCTGGAGACGTAAATATATAGAAAATAATTTCCCTGACACACATTTTTTAGACATACAAAGTAGACAGTTTCATTTGACCGATTATCTTGTCAGAAGAAGAACTGAAGATGAAAATCGTTAGAGAAGATATCGAGTTTGTGTTATTTTTAACAGTGACAGTTTTGAGTAAAAATTGCATTTTTTAAACGCTGTTCTCGCATGAAATGACTCGTAGATACTGAACACAAACAAAATACGTTCTACATTTCAGCAAGGCGAGCGAAAAAAAAAAGTGTCTATCTGTGAGTAGCCCGAAGACAATTTTTTTTTTGCAGTAACACAACACACTCTCTTTATAGCTACTTCCTATAATCGGGAAGTAAAAATGTAATGTACATACAAAAGAAAATGTCTACGTTCCAGAGAAAATTAACCAATTTCATATAAACTAATAAAAAAAATGCAATAAAGATGTTCGCATATATGAGAGGCATCGTTTCAAATCGTATTATGTCCAAGAAACAACTTTTTACAGGACTGACGAAAAACTGAATTCCTCGCAAACTGGACAAATTTTCAAAAAAAGAAAAATTTGTTATGACACTCCTACATGTGTATCTATAGAAACATGCAAAATGAAATCGTTTCCTGTCTATGTTTCACGAAATTAAAGGGAATATTTCGGACATAATACGTTTTGATCCATACACGATAGATAAATGTGCTATCAGAAACTTGCAGGCCTAATAATACAAATACATAAAATATTGCATTATATTATTATTATTATTATTATTATTATTATTATTATTATTATTATTATTACTTAAATAGTAATATTATTTATTACTTAAATAGTAATATTATTTATTAATACCAAGTGACAATTTACAATTTTAAAATCTTGTTATACAAGGTGTTCACACAATATTTTCTGCTGTCAAAAGCCTAGGTTCACGGTAATTACAAACTTTTTAAAATTATATTCCACCCTCCCTCATCCTGTAGCCAGTCGCAAGCTACCATACCACCATCATCCTTATAGCCTGTAACCACAGATTTTGAATTGATGATATTAGCATAGAAATCTAAGTTTCTTATGCCCCTCGCATCATTTACAAAGCGTTTGTTTAATAGATTATTCACATCAGTCTTCTTTGCTTCACTCTACTATCACAATTCAAAATTAAATTGGAAATTTTTGTCTTATTTCACGTTTTTTTTTTTTTTATAGATATTGCTAGAAGTGTTGATTTGTGATTTTTACTGTAGATTAAAATTTCAAGTTTCTTGTTTATGTTCGTTAATTAATTAAGATATAATTAATTATGTTCGATTAATGTGTCTCAGTGAAACGTACAGCAGAGTTCGTATAGGTCAGTTTCTGTCAGATGCGTTTCCAATTTACTGTGGGCTGAAGCAAGGAGATGCACCTTTACTTTTTAACTTTGCTCTAGAGTATGCCATTAGGAAAGTCCAAGATAACAGAGAGGGTTTGGAATTGAACGGGTTACATCAGCTGCTTGTCTATGCGGATGACGTGAATATGTTAGCAGAAAATCCACAAACGATTAGGGAAAACACAGAAATTATACTTGAAGCAAGTAAAGCGATAGGTTTGGAAGTAAATCCCGAAAAGACAAAGTATATGATTATGTCTCGTGACGAGAATATTGTACGAAATGGGAATATAAAAATTGGAAATTTATCTTTTGAAGAGTGGAGAAATTCAAATATCTGGGAGCAACAGTAACAAATATAAATGATACTCGGGAAGAAATTAAACACAGAATAAATATGGGAATTGCCTGTTATTATTCGGTTGAGAAACTTTTATCATCCAGTCTGCTGTCAAAAAATCTGAAAGTTAGAATTTATAAAACAGTTATATTACCGGTTGTTCTTTATGGTTGTGAAACTTGGATCTCACTTTGAGAGAGGAACATAGGTTAAGGGTCTTTGAGAATAAGGTGCTTAGGAAAATATTTGGGGCTAAGAGGGATGAAGTTACAGGAGAATGGAGAAAGTTACACAACACAGAACTGCACGCATTGTATTCTTCACCTGACATAATTAGGAATATTAAATCCAGACGTTTGAGATGGGCAGGGCATGTAGCACGTATGGGCGAATCCAGAAATGCATATAGAGTGTTAGTTGGGAGGCCGGAGGGAGAAAGACCTTTAGGGAGGCCGAGACTTTATTAAAATGGATTTGAGGGAGGTGGGATATGATGGTAGAGACTGGATTAATCTTGTTCAGGATAGGGACCAATGGCGGGCTTATGTGAGGGCGGCAATGAACCTCCGGGTTCCTTAAAAGCCAATAAGTAAGTAAGTATAATTAATTATGATACTTAATCACTCTTTTAAAGTTTGTGTGACTGCAACCTGGGTATACTTTTGTGTGGCTTTACTTTGTTTATACTGTGATTTTTTTATTTCTATTATTTTCTGTATTTGTATTCCTGCTGGTGTGGAAAAGAAGGCCTCATGGCCTTAACTACACCAGAATAAATAAATAAATAAATAAATAAATAAATAAATAAATAAATAAATAAATAAATAAATAAATAAATAAATAAATAAATAAATATTAAACTATTTGAAGCAATCAATGATGTTTCAAAAATAAGACATTTTTAAGAATGGTTAGGCCTATGAATTTCTTTGATGGGTCATCACAGCGATAGATAGACTTTATTTTTATTCCGTTACAGTTCCACCTTTGATCTATTTTTGTACTTTATTCGTCTTATTTCATTGATCCAACAATCTTCTCAGAATATTCACTCAGTGTTTTGTTCCATTCTTCACTGGAACTGTGAAAACCCACAGGTTTATAAGTATTATAGCAGACTTTGAATATCAGTATTTCAAATTTTTTTTCGAAAGTGTTTTTACAACTCAATAAAACGAATCTTGGACATAATACGATTTGATCCAGACACTTCAGAGGATTGAATATGATTTGAAACTGATATGATGTTGAAATTAGACTCTTCACAGTGTGAAGACGTTTTGAATCAAAAGAATGCATGAATATCTCGAGCTTGCAAAATAAGCTCTTACATTTTCAATAACATTCGCAACCTCATATTTATGCAAAATAAGCTTCTTGGTATGATTGTCATTAAATAAAAGACGAAAAATCTCATTGAACATGAAAGTGATATCACCATGTGTGTATCGAACACAAGAGTCCATATTTGAGAACTTTCTGAAAACAAGCAGGCCTACATTTGTCGCATTAATAAAATTATTTTTTACTTTAGTGTATAACTACAGATTTTTTTTTATTTTATGTTAAATGTTGTTCATGTTTCTGTACACACAGCTGTTAGTGTACGTTAAAAATGAAAGAGTAATGGAACGGAGAAAAATTCTCTCCGGCGCAGGGATTTGAACCCGGGTTTTTAGCTCTACGTGCCGACGCTTTATCCGCAAAGCCACACCGGATACCCACACCGGCGTCGGACAGAATTGTCTCAGATTAAGTTCCAACTCTTGGGACTCTGCATGGAAATATCATATGTACTTCGGTACATTAAAATAATATATATGTTAAAAAGTTACTTTTTACTTGATAAATATTCTCGCGACTCCCCTCAGCTTATTATATGACCCTCCTGGGGGTCACGACCTCCAGTTTGAAAACCACTGCTCTAGACGACTAATACTAAGTCTTGAGTATGGTACAATGCGTCAGAACTCTCTCCGTTAAAAAAACTTGACCACAGAAACAAAATGGCTTGTGGGCTAAAAATTCTTACATAATAAGTGGTTAGGAATTTAATTGGATATATCTAGTGATGACTGGATATTCCTCTTGTCAGAACTATGCAAATGAACGCGGTGCAAGTATGACAACCACTACATTCTGGCCACTCTACTCTGCTTCTAGTACTGTGTTGTACGGGGTGGAAAGCAATGGATATGGAACTGAAATAAGTTTTACGCAAGGTCAGGTATATTATGATCTTCATATTCAAAACTGATTTTAAGAAATGGTCTATAATATTAGAAATAACTAAATATGTTTGGTACATTAAATCTATTAATATTCTTTGTAATTTTTGTAGTTTGTTATTTAACGACGCTGTTAATTAACGTAGATGGAATTGGTGAGACAGTATATGGCGAAATGAGGCCAAGAATTTGCCATGGAATTATCTAACATTCGCCTTACAGTTGGGCAAATCTCGGAGAAACCTAACCAGGTAATCAGCACAAACGGGAATTGAACCTACGCCCGAACGCAGCTTCGCATGAGCAGGTAAACGTGCTACCAACTGAGCTAAACCCGTGGTTAAAATCCTTTTTTTCGTTTACTCAGTATCATGAAGGATAAAAAATTTCAAAGTAAGTATGTGTATCAGATATAACATAGTGGCGTATTATCAGGCTAGAAAACGAATAAAGGCATGATCTCCCTCACCTTAGCCATCGCTTGTTTATTCAACGTTAAACACTCTGGGTATCCTCCACCTCCTACAATCCCCTTTCCTGTGAATTGCAGGTGCATTTTATATGATGTAATATTTTGTCGACCACTGTTATACTGCTTAAGTACACTATAAAACAACGCTAAAGTCTCAGAAAAATTATAGTTCAAAAAGAAGAGTCAAATATTAATACTACCATCTTCTATAAAATTTCGGCTTTAAAATCTTGTCTTACAGACAAATTATTTTTGTATTCGTAAATATTTCTTTCGAATTTAACAATTATTCATAAGATACCACTTTCATAACATTCTATTTAAATATCTTTAAAACATTGTATTAAGATGTTGCCTCCTAAGGAAAACTATATTTAAATGAACATAACATTATTATTATTATTATTATTATTATTATTATTATTATTACTGTTATTATTGTTACAAATACAGCCTTTGCTGAAGGAGAAAAGAGCCAGCTGCCTTCCTATATATTTTCAAGAAGCATTCGTCTATCACTTTGTGTCTACCTCACCATATTTTGCGATCTTGATGAATTGACTTTCAACTGCTTTTTCTAAGTCACTATTCAAATCTTTCAATGAAATATTGGATTGTGAATTTTTTCTTATGTAGCTAGACCTACTTATAAATATAAAACACAATGCAATGTTTGTTGTTCAGTCAACTGTCCGAAGACAGGTCTGGACCCCACAAGTGACACCAACCAGGCATCACTCATGAGGCAAGTAGGCCAGGAGATAATAGGATAAAGTGGTCAGTCCCTTTATCACATTTTAATTAGTCCACTTATAGTTTCAAACAGAAAATACGAAATTTATCAGCTATACACTTAATGTTAATTAATAATTACTGTACGCAACTTAATCTAAACTTGGATTCTTCTATAACGGGGTACCTAGCAATTGGTATGTATACTATATAATATGTAAGCGAGGTCATATCCGAAATACATTAAGGTCCTCAGTGCATAAAACATGTACTACCGGATCATTCTAATGGAGAACGGCTAACAAGCATGATTGAGGTTGGCAGGCATGGAATACGGGAATTTGCGAGATTTCCCTGCAGGCACCTCCTTGTAACATGGATGACCTTGATGTCATGAATTATTATTATACACAGGAGTATTACATAAATATTGTAGCATCTAGCATCTGAAAGAAAGAAAAGCGATATGAATCTGGCATGTTTCAGAGAGCAGAACTATAGAATATTAATTTAATACTTCTTGCATGCATGAAATCCATGATCGAGACGCGGTCAGACTCTGCAATAAGGGACGCTACATATTTAATGGACGAATGCCGAGTGCTTAGCGATAGGTTTCCCCCTCATAGTGCGATCCAAAAGTCTACGTCCTCTTCCTTAAGTCCCGTCAGGAGGACAGTGAATCTCAGAGTAAGAACAATGGCTCAGACTTCGAGCTAGCGCGGATATTCCAATCACTCCCGCGATACCGCTAGGTACTCAAGGTCATGAGTACCTCAGACATTTTTCTCCCCCCAACCTCCCTTCTTGTCATTACAACTGACAAATTTAACAAGTCGTTTCGGAGATTATCAAATCAATTCTCGATTGTCACTGGAAGAAGCAACCAATTGAGAGAAACTTTAAAATTAAATTTACGAAAAGAAAGAAAAAAACAATTTTTTATTAAGGGCTATTTCCAGTGGCGAAGCTCTTAGGAGGCTTAAGCTATCCAAAAAATTTAAGTTATTACACTTAATAACTTAGGCCTATAAGTTCGTAGTAATGATTTATCGAAATCGTAACACTTGGTTTACCTCCGATCCTTCCAAATATTAAGTTCACTGTTGGCAATCATTCCAGGATCCCAGAGTTCAGTGCGAGGTGAGGTTTGTGACCACAAGCATCTAAAGGCATGGCTACGATTTTGATTCGTAACCTTGAGAGGGAACCGGGGAATGGGTATCGATTCGATATATATATACAGGGTGTTTAAAAAATACGGGGCATAATTTTAGGTATGTATTTCCCACATGTAGACAATCAAAATAGTTCATTACAACATGTGTCCGGAAATGCTTCATTTCCGAGTTATGGCCTTCACAACATTGAAATTCATCGGAACGTTTTTCTTTCCGCAGGTCGTTGTCATTACAGAAGATGTTCAAAATGTCCACCTCCTGCTTGAATACAGACCTCACATCGATGTCTCATGGACCTGCGAACACGATCCCAAACTCCAGGAGTACTGCGTATGTCCTCAGAACATGCCACAATTCGATTCCGAAGGGGTTCCAAATCAGGCACCGGAGACGAATAAACCAATGATTTTAAATGGCCCCACAAGTAGAAATCGAGAGGGTTCAGATCAGGTGAGCGTGGGCCACCTCTACCTATCCATCCATCAGGAAACCTTCGATCCAAGTACCGGCGAGCCGTACGACTGAAGTGTGCAGAAGCGCCATCATGCAAGAAGTGAATGTGTTGACGATTGATCAGTGGAGTGTCTTCTAAAACATGAGGTATGGTGTTTTCCAGGAAGTTTGTGTAGGCCTACGCCTGCCCCGTAAGTGTGTTTACAAGTACATGGGGTCCAACTAATCGATCACCAATGATACCGGCCGACATGTTGGGGGAGAACCGCACCTGGTGATGAGATGGAACAGTTGCACGTGGGTTTTCATACGCCCATACATGCTGATTGTGGAAATTTGTTATGCCATCTCGTGTGAACTGTGCTTCATCTGTAAATAATACTAAGGCAGGAAAGTTCGGATTTACACCACACTGCTGCAAGAACCACTGACAGAACCTAACTCGTGCAGGGTAATCTGCTGGTGACAGGGCCTGTACACGTTGCAAATGATAAGGATACAATTGATACTCTTTCAACAGTCTCCAGACAGTCGTATGAGGAACATTGACTTGCAACACTACCCTTCGTGTGCTGATAGAAGGAGTCATGTTCACAGCCTCCAGAATCTCCTCCTGTACTTCTGGAGTTGTAGATCTTGGTCGTCCCCTTCGCAAACCAGGAGAGTTAAATTTTCCATACTCGCACAGACGGTAATGGAGACGTACAAATGTCTTCCGATCTGGACATTGTCGCTGTGGGTACCTCTCCTGGTACAAACGACGAGCCAGCGCAGCATTGCCGTCCGCCTTACCGTACATGAAGTCTATCTCTGCCAGCTCTTGATTTGAATACATGTCGCACAGTCTAACGCCTACACAACACTGAATGTAACCTTCGCCTCGGAATGAACTGTCAGAGTGCCCATTTAATGTCTCGTTTGACGGCAACGACCTGCGGAAAGAAAAACGTTCCGGTGAATTTCAATGTTGTGAAGGCCATAACTCAGAAATAAAGCATTTCCGGACACATGTTGTAATGAACTATTTTGATTGTCTACATGTGGGAAATACATACCTGAAATTATGCCCCGTATTTTTGAAACACCCTGTGTATATATATATATATATATATATATATATATATATATATATATATATATATATACTGTTATTGTAAGTTATCTTGAACTTTCTGAGCGGAGACAGAAGGGCAGAGGGAAGGAAACGCGTAATGTGGGTGGAGCCAACTGAGTTGTTTGCGCATGCTCCGCATCATAATCTCTTGTCAAGAAACATAGAGCTATTCCCTTCACTGCGTACCAGTAGTGTTAACATGGAGCAGCAACCACAGGGTAGTAATTATGGTGAAATCACACCATCGCGGAGAAAAAGTAACGCTGTTATCTACAGCGGAGAAAGAGAAATTATCGAAAATATAATTAAGTGTTGCGAGGAGGAAAAATTAAACAAATGTTTGCTGGAACCTCTTGATAAGGAATATGAGAGAGCGGCTAAATACTCTGGCAAAAGTAATAGTTCCGTGAAGAGAATTAAGAATAATAGTGAATTATAACCAAATGAACCTCACACTACTCCGGGAAAGAATAGGTATGTAATGTTTATAAATTATTGCTATAATAGTTATGTACAATAGTGTGTACTGTGAGCGACATAATGATTTACTGTTGTAAGTTATTATTTTGTTATAGTTCTGCAAAACATATTATTTCATTCCAGAATTAGGACTTGTGTAAAGTTGAAGTGGACGAGTTCGATCAACAAGTCATTCGAGATACAATCGAAGAATTCTATCTTGTTCAGAAAGTAGTACCTACGATTAAGAAGATAATTCCGAATGGATGATGCCATTGACGAAATAATAATTAATTTTGGACCAAGCAATGATGGCAGCAATGATAGGGATATGGATTGTGTATAATTGTAGATTAATGTAAATTCAAATCTGTAAAATATTGTTATAATAATATGTACCTATCAGTTGTAGGTGTAAGTCATGTAGACCTACATAATGTATAGAAATAGCTGTAGTAACTCCGCCATTGCCGCTCGCCAGCCCGGATGAGGGAGGAGGAGTGTACACACGATTATATTTAAATACTTACTCATTACAGGTTAATTAAAACCTGCTACGAAACCATGTTATCCTCTCAAAACCGGAGTGTCGTAAGATGATGTCTGTAGTGAACCAAGTTCTTTTACAGTAGAGAGCCGTGAAGTGAAAGAACCAACGTTTTCTGAAAAGAGTCACGTTACCCGTGGGAGGAGCATCCTTGCCGTGCCGTTACATTGATGGGTACATGCCGTACCGAGCAGTTCGAAAGACAGACTTAGGGAATGTAAGGTTCAAGATAACTTGAAATAACAGTATATATGTGCTAAACGAGGCTAGCCATGTAGTCTACCATCACAATAATACGTCGCGCTATATTAGTGTTCTATGTAGGAGCTGTGTTGTTGAGTGTTAGTTTAATCAAAGTGCATGTGTGTGTGTGTGTGTGTGTGTGTGTGTGTGTGTGTGTGTGTGTGTGTGTGTGTGTGTGTGTGTGTGTGTGGAGCGAGGTCGGCTCACATCCATCAACGCTACCTTTTTCAGCAGCATATTTACGGGCATTTCATTTCATATCCATTACGTCATAGCAACACAGGTACATAAGTAAGCGATGAGAGGGGGAGAAACTAGTCTTCTTGGATAGCTAAATTCTAAGCTACAGGCACTCGGAAGGGGAGCAGCAAGCGAGACTGACACACAGAAGGGAGATAGTAATCCGAAGGGAGTTGGTCAGCTCGAATGTTCCGGACTAGGAATATAAACATGGGGTATCGTAACTTGGAATTCGTCCAGTGGTAATGTAGGCCTATAAATATTGGTACTTTAACTTGACAGAAAGCCTCCTCCTCTCGTTGACCGATTCAACAAGATTATTGTAATACTGTACAGTAGAGTTGGGTCGATTTGTGAACGAACGAATCGTTCATTCGAAGACTAATAATAAAGAATCGTAAGATTCGATTCGTGGTATCAACGAATCGGTGTGGTATCGTAATCCACGATTCTATTTACTTGTTTGATGTAACTTGTCAGCGGACATTTCCGAACCGTGCCGAATACTCCCGAGCGAGAGTAAAATCGACCTGAAATTTATATGGTTAAGTAGAGATGTAATGCAAAAAATGTACTTGATAATAAGGTTCAGTTGATAAATTATAATTAAGAAACACTACCGTAACTTGAATAATTTTGTACACTAATGGAGGTCATGATGAATCGTTCCAGCAAATGAGAAAGAGACAATCCAATGTCTCGCCTCTTATGCCATCTATGCGAGAGATGTAGAACGTATTTGTTCTACCCGTGGTTTGCAAAAGAAAGTGTCCTGCGAATCGTTCGTTGACGATTCAAAAGACTCGTTGGAATTGCAGACTAGGAAGAATCGTGAACTTGGTAACGATTCAAAAGAATACTTGTAATCGCAGACTGGGAAGAATCGTGAACGAATCGTTAATCGATTCGTAATGTATGATTGAATCGTTCGAATCGACTTCTGAAAAAGAATCGTGTTGTCCAACTCTACTGTACAGGGTTATATCTTTCTTGATTACAAGGCAATGTAAGATTTTGTATATTGTATTTGGCACAGCTGAATGTACCTTCAGGAAAGTCCTGTGCAAATGGGCCGTTATTATGTTCTTGTCACTTACATTCATTTCCCTTAATTATTGTTTATTTTATTATTATTACTATTATTATTATTATTATTATTATTATTATTATTATTATTATTATTATTATTATTATTATTATTATTGTATTTATACTTGTTTGTATTTTCTACTTAATTATATTTTACTATATAGTCACTTCCATAACTATGGTCCTGGAACACAACTATGGTCCACGATACAACTATTCAAAGAACATTGTAGAAGTAACATAGATAATTCATTCGTAGATAGGTGCAGTGATTTGACTTCAAACTATAGTACAGCAAAAATATAGATAAACGAGGTACTACGTTATGGAGTACAAAATTTAAATGGATCATAGTTATGGGAAATGACGATACTAATTTATATCCAGCCTTTATTTCTCGTCGTTTCCACTGCCCATATTGGTTAAATCCCTATTCATCTTTAATATCTGAAGCGGCAGACGTATCAATTATGCTTTTGAGACGATGTGACGTTTCACAAATGAGAACATTGACGTCATTATTATTTATTTGTAGAATTGAAAGAGAAATCGTTTTAGTTAGATGTATGAAACAAAATTGCTTACAAAGATAGGACATCGACACTACATTTAGCCTACATATTAAAATAGAGGGTGGAGAAAGACAAAATAGAAATTTTCAATTTCCGTGGTATAAGAAATATCCTTGGCTAACAGGGTGTTCTGAGACAAATAAGTTATACTGTTATGTCTGCATTCTGTTTGGGAGTGAAAATGAGTGGTCATCATCTTCTTGCGAGATCTGAGTCACAAAAAATATTTTGATAGAAAAGCCCAGAAATATCTTCTGTATAAAAAGATATAAGATAAGTAGATTTTTCCGGCCTACCCCAGTATTTACACCTTAGCTTCGCCACTACCTATTTCAACAAATTAAAACTGTTATGTTCTGAAACAATTTGCCATACCTTATGACTTCATAATAAAATCTGATGATTCAGTTTAAATCCAGGTTGGATGATATCCTCGAGCAACAGATAATATGTGTAAATGTAGGTTGTCTAGACACGCGATACATCACCTTCATGGGACTCTTCATGATTTTGACACATAGTACGAACGAAATTTTTACGGCTGTTGACGGCTTCCCCTTGTAATGAGAGTACATAGCAATTCAAGACATGTAATAATAATAATAATAATAATAATAATAATAATAATAATGATAATATAATAATCATACTAAAATAATAATAATAATAATAATAATAATAATAATAATAATAATAATAATATAATAATCATACTAAAATAATAATAATAATAATAATAATAATAATAATAATAATAATGTCCTTTCCTCCATAACTTGATTATTTCTTATAATAAAGACTGGGATACAGTTGTTTGACTTCACAACATTCACAAGAAAATGTACTAATTTGTAACGTGTCTGAAAAAGTGGTAACACATTTAAATTATTATTACTTACTTACTGGCTTTTAAGGAACCCGGAGGTTCATTGCCGCCCTCACATAAGCCCGCCATTGGTCCCTATCCTGAGCAAGATTAATCCAGTCTCTACCATCATATCCCACCTCCCTCAAATCCATTTTAATATTATCTTCCCATCTACGTCTCGGCCTCCCCAAAGGTCTTTTTCTCTCTGGCCTCCCAACTAACACTCTATATGGATTTCTGGATTCGCCCATACGTGCTACATGCCCTGCCCATCTCAAACGTCTGCATTTAATGTTCCTAATTATGTCAGGTGAAGGATACAATGCGTGCAGTTCTGCGTTGCGTAACTTTCTCCATTCTCCTGTAACTTCATCCCTCTTAGTCCCAAATATTTTCCTAAGAACCTTATTCTCAAAAACCCTCAATCTCTGTTCCTCTCTCAAAGTGAGAGTCCAAGTTTCACAGCCATACAGAACAACCGGTAATATAACTGTTTTATAAATTATAACTTTCGATTTTTTGACAGCAGACTAGATGACAAAAGCTTCTCAACCGAATAATAACAATAATAAATTATTATTATTATTATTATTATTATTATTTATTAATGAAAAATTAAATGATGTTACAAATCATTTGATAGTCAAACTTTCAAAGTTTCAAGTTCTAAGCTTCGGAAAACATTATTTTTGTTGCCATGACTGAAAAATGGCAATTCTATAACATAAATAATTTTGTGTTCTGCAGCTTGAGAAAACAAATTCAGTAACAATAGTGCAAAGGTTGTTTTTGTTAATTGTATGCTAATGGAGGTCATGTTTGGACCCAACCAATCACGAGGAGTATGCTCACTGTCTCCACTCTTTACATTCAATTGAACTGGTTAGAATGACAGCAGTGTAAGTCATATGAACTTTGTTTTGAGTAATCCAAGGTTTTGTAAAGTTATCTAGTAGGATGTTGAGTTCAGTAAACAAAATTGGTCCTGCTCCTATTGGCCAGTCTTTGTACTATTGATTTATATCACTATCACACTAAATAGAGGACCTAAAAAAGAACACAAATCCAGGCATATGTCAGATTGTACAATTTATTGACTTACACCACTGTCATTCTAACCAGCTCAATTATTATCGACGCATAAATTCGTTGCTATATAATTTCATTATTATATAGCCTAAATAACAATTGTCCCGCGCCGTGGCGTCGCGGTCTAAGGCATCCTGCTTAGGACTCGCGTTTCGGAATGCGTGCTGGTTCGAGTCCTCACCGGGGAAGGAAGTTTCTCACGAAATTTCGGCCAGTGTATGGGACCGGTCCCCACCCACATCGTGATGCACTTGGGGAGCTACGATAGGTAGCGAAATCCGTGTGCGGCTGGGGGGATCATCGTGCTAACCACACGATACCTCAATTCTGGTTGGATGATCGTCCACCTCTGCTTCGGAATGTGGGTGTGAGGCTAGCAGCCGGCTGGTTGGTCTAGGCCCTTCACGGGCTGTAGCGCCACGGATTATTATTATATAAAACAATCTCTGATACGTAACTATTCATATTCTCATACAGCAGAAGTTATAACATAACCAAAATAATATAAACAAAATAAATCATAGAAAAGTTTTAATTAAGGATGATGAAATAAACATGAATCATTTTAAAAGGTACAATTTTATTATTGAAAGTACAATGTTGTCAAAGAAACAAATGCTAGAGAGGTGATAAAAATGGTAGGATAAGCAGCCATGATTGGTTGAAACACGTCGTTCCGTATCGTTTTATTGGTCAAAAATATTATGACGTAGTAAAAGCGTAATAGTCAGAATAAAACAATAAAAGTAGATTATGTATTTCGGACAGAAGTCCGGTGACATGTTGATCTTACGTCGTGTGTGCCTGTCACGCCGAAAAAATCATTAATGGTCTAAAGCCCAAAACTGTGTGTAAACCACTGTAAGTACAGAATGATAGGAAGCTAAATGAGAAATGATAGGCCTACTTTTGTGTTTTATTCTGACAAAACTCATTCCCTCTTGCAACCAGACAAACTCGATGTGTTTTCAAGCACCCGATTTTCTACCTTCACGGATTCGCCCAATCCAATCCACTGTTACTGGGATAGGTCCTTCGCACAAGCGTATCTCCATTATAACTGTTCCTTGATTGTTTTCCGGAATACTGGTAACTTCCTCTGCAGACCCGGTGTTTATCGTACCAAATCCAATTTCACTCGTTCCTGTCTCTAGCATGGCAGTCCGCTATAATCGGGTATAAAATCGATTAAGTCTAAATACGAACAACTGGAAGCTAGTGCAGGTGATAGGATAGTATAGAGAGAGGGAGAAAAGAGAGACCAAGATGGGGGGAAAATGATATTCTAGTCATACTTCATATTTCGCTTTTCATCATATAGGCTACCTTAATAACTTGCGTGCTCTAATGTGCTCATATTTTTTTCATGTTTGCCGTTCTAGACACTCACAGCAGTAAGTCCTACAAATTTGTCGAAAAATCATTATCGTATTTGCTTCGACAATATCCCAAAATTAACAAGGGAACCTCTGATAGAGTTGAATAACGTTATGTAATGTATATGTAGGCGTATGTTCTCAATTTTAATAAATAGTATTACAGTATATTCTGGTTTAATTATGTGAATCCTACTTCCTTCTAATTTAATACCAATATGTGTTTATTATTGTTTTTTCGTGTACAGTAGTGGCAAAAAAACTGGACCGACGGAATAATCAAAGTCCCTGAAATGAGCCACTGCGCATGCCACGCCCGCATTCACAAGATAGCGAGTAATCTATTGAAATTGTTGTAGTTTCGACTGCTGACGTAGCCCATTTCGAAAGCCATTAGAAAAGAAGCTGGTAAAATCTATGTTCTGAGAATAATAAGTTAATTATGTAGTAAAATATCGCTGCAATCGAAAAGTATTGGGAATAAATTTGAACAAGGAACAAAAAAAAGTTTCCTTTCCAGGCAGGATTCGAACCACGAAAGTCTTAGTTACCAGTCTATCATGCTGTCACTGTGAACAAGGCTCTGAAATCAGCTACAAGGGTCGGTCCGGTTTTTTTGTCACTACTGTACATTTTGTTGAATTATCGGCTTCTGATTTCATGTATTTGATTCTAACAATATTAAAATGTATTCCACTGTGTTTATTTTTATTTTATGAGATAAATTTTTATTTAACTGCCTCTTTTGATATCATTATGTAAATCCGATTCAGTTGTATGTTCAACTATGTAAGCAAGTTTTAATCCTGGTTGAGTGTAAGAGAAGGCCTTACGGCCTTAAATCTGACAGGTTAAATAAAGCCATTATTATTATTATTATTATTATTATTATTATTATTATTATTATTATTATTATTATTATTATTATTATTACCCGTGCGCTCCGCTGCACTTGTTAGAAATAAATATAAAGTAATTACATAATTAAAATAGGAAATCTGGTCCAGGGAACATTCGTGTTTGATAGAAGGATAAATCGTTTAATATGTTACTTAATTTAAATTGTATTTAAATAATTAAAATGCGATCATTTTGATCTAGAGAGCACTCATTTGGTACAATAACAATCCATTTAACATGTTTCTTTTATTGTTATCACATGCAACTATAGTTTAATAAAGATTGACGTATCTTTTAGTTTTAATGTGTAAACTTTATATTACTTGCTATATGTTTCCATTGAATTATGGACTAATAACTTAATTTTAACCATTGTTTTCTACGTCTTCAGTAAATGGCGCTTGGCCCACTATGCTTTTGAACCCTTCAAATAACTTAAATAGTGATACAGCATATATAGTGATATGTAATTATATTTCTTTCTTTCGAAAATGTAAGAATTCACGATCTCCTATGTACTATTGCCATGGAATGAATAAATGTATTTTTTCTTTCTACTCAAAAATTTTATATTTTGCAGATAGGAGTTACTGCAGGAATAACAACACTATAATCTGAGGCGGCGTTGAAAATGTATTGTATTGTTATTTTAAGTCTTGTATATCCTTAAAAATATTAGTCCTATCAAAATTTTGCATAGAATAAAAATGTACAGAATAGCCTATCAAGTTTCCTGTGCATAAGAAGCTATTTTAATCTTACCAGTCCTCGATTCACTCATAAGTTACTGTAATAACATTATAGCATTATGTTATGTCCATCTAGAGAAACTACACTTTACAATAGTGAAATAATAATTAATTATACAAATCGGTTAATTTAGCTTCCGATATTACTTCATACAAACACAGAAACATTCTCTGTAGGCTATGTTTCATAGCTTTCGATTGTTGTTGTCCAAGGCCCCTTATAGACGTAGTCATTTGTTTTCACTTCATTACACCGCCTTAGATGGCATTGTATTTTAATTTTAAAACTCATTTATCTCATTAAATATCAGTCCTATCAAAATTTTGCAAGAAATAAAACTCATCGGAAATCATTTTTAAAGAAACTTTCATTATGTAACATATTTCACAAAAATCAATAATAAGCGAGATATTTCGATTTATTTAATTCAGGCCCCCTTATAACCCCCCTTTTAAATAACGTATTTTGAATGTCATATAGCCTAAAATCTAAGTTACAACGAACTTAATTTATATTCCAATTTTCATGTAAATCGGTTCAGCCATTATCGCGTGAAAAGGTAACAAACATCCAGACAGACAGACAGACAGACATACAAAGAAAAATTTCAAAAAAGCGATTTTCGGTTTCAGGGTGGTTAATTATATATTGTATGTTAGGATCAATTATTTTTGGAAAATCGAAAATTACCAGAAAAATTTCGGTTACAGATTTATTATTAGTATAGATTATTAACAGTATTATTATATTCATGCATGTTCTCGGCACACGTTTTTTTCGCGCCGATATATCTGCAGATTACATTACAGCGGACTACGTAACAGTCTTTATCAATATAATAAAGCTTCAGGACCGTATTTTCTACTCAGATGCGTAGAACATAGGTTCTCAACCTTTTTAAGATTATGAGCACCGTCCACATGCAATATTAAGTGAGCGAGCACCGTGAAATGGAACAGATTTAATAGATCTATATGAACACATAAATAAAATAAATAAATAAATTTTTGAAACACAATGGCATCCTTGAACTTGAATGCTAATCACAATAATTATTTCAGTGATGTCCAAGGAGAAGTCGCATATAGCTACACGTAAACAGTACTGCAGATTAGTTAATCGTGATCGTGCTTTGTTCTTGAGGCATTTCGTAAGTGAGAAAGTTCTTTTCTTCGCATAGATAGGTTGTCTCAAACATAGCCAGGCATTTAAAAGAAACGCTCCACAGTATTCGGAGCCTTTTATCTTGTCCCCAAAGACTATGATTTCTCTTTTTTGAACAAATATTTTAGAGCTGAAAAGGACTGGAGCTCTATCAATTCAAATTACTCACGTGCAGCCATATTATTCTCTTGAATACCCTTGATTTCTCTGTTTAAGTCCACACTGAATTGAAAGGGATTATACACCATGAAATACGAGAAGATCTATCAGGTCTCCAACATATTATAATGGATGAATAAGAACAATACTTGTTCCGGCTTGTACATTAAGGAAAAGTTAAAGATGAAACTATTGCATTATTAAAATTTTGTTGGTACAACAAAGTTTGAAATGAAAGAAGGACCTCAAGAGCGATCGTGCTCGCGAGCACTTTTTACTGGATTGACGAGAGCACCAAATGTCATTAAAAAAGTACCACGGTGCTCGCGAGCACCAGGTTGAGAACGCCTGTTGTAGGAGGTGCTATTTTTGTCAATCTTTGCTATTTGTTTTGCCAGAAAAAAAATGAAACGTTCCAAGTGTACGCGATGTAAATTTTGTTTTACCTCTTATCCTATTTCTTCACACAATGTAGCAGACTCATCATCCCTAAGAGCTATTTTGATAATTTAATAAAAAATCAAACAAATCAAAGCACCATAGCGATGGATTGTAAATATTGTCATCCCCAGTCCACAACAGAATTGATTTGTTCACTTTAGCCAGTTCTTTTCGATAAACAGACTTCAGAGAATTTATTTTTGTAACAGTTTCTCTGTTCGTTGCGGTGCCAAACTCTTTCTATTTTTTTTCCACAAAATCCTCACAAATCTGATTCTTCTTATCTTGGTCACTGTATTTCTTGAAAAAGCACGGGAATCTCTTGGACAGCATAGTCGAATGAACTCCTTGAGGAATCCATATGTTACACTGACGAAGATCCCTAATCGTATTTAGTGACTGTATAAGTAAAAATTGTGCAATAAACATAATTAATGAAGGAAAAAGGAATGTATTTTTCCACTGAGCGAACACTTTCTGCACCAATATGAAAGGAAAACTGAGCAACATCTATAGCAAAGACTGAGGGAAGTGTCCACACGCACCCACAAGACTGTGCAAGTCGTGAGAAACTATGCTCATGGCTTCAGTCTTTCATCTCCGTGTACCGTCTTCGTTCAGTTCACAAAACTGCAGTTTTCCTGTCCGCACGCAACGTTTTATCAGCAACGTCTCGAACTGCGCAGGCAAAACGTTATACAAAACCTTGCATGTGGACCGGGCTTTAATCTGTACATACGTAGCAGTAGCGGCCGCTGATCGAAATCCTCGGTGAGGCCAGATGCAACTACTTCTGCCTCCGATAGGAATTGTTTATTTATGATATTAATTATTATTGTTATTATATTATTAATATCATTATTACTGTATTATTAGTCTATTATTATTATTATTATTATTATTATTATTATTATTAGTCTATTATTATTACTATTAATGAAAAATAATAATAATTTCACTCACCAAATAAGCTGTTATGCTGTGAGTTTCAGCGAATGTTTCAGTGTGATGAAGCAACCCATATTATATGTTTAAATTCCCCTTTATTTCTTTTCTTTTTATGTTTTTCCTTTGACAGCAACAAAAAAGGCCAACAGAGAAGTTTACTTTGCACTACATTATTACTTAACCATTTAACATTTATGTTGCGTTTTAAGATTATCTGTCACAAAACTTGTCAGCAGTGTCGTAGGTATCTCGGTAGGCTCTCTCTTTATTTAAAACTTCCTTTCTTTCAATATTATTTCTTCTCGAAAAAGGACACTCTAACAATGAATTAACTACATCAGCATTATTTCTCGGATTTGTTTCTGTTCATATCTTCCCGAAATACATAACAACATTGGCCCAGATTCACTACTGTACTACGAAGTATACACTCCACTCTACCCTTGAGACAGGCCCATGGATGGGAAGAGTGAAACCTGACCAGGCCATGAGGCCAGACGAATTGTGTCTCAGCTACTACGGTTTAAGCGTAAACTCAAAGCTCGCGAAAAGACACGAAATGCAGAAGCCAGACCCGGCAGAGCGATCCTGGCCTGAGGAACAAATTTTACTGCAAAACAGGTCTATATACATCACAAAATTTTCAAGTGCTTTTACAGCGATATATGCTTCATTCAAATAACTAACACATTATATAAAAACACAAAATTTGATTTCAGTTAAGCCAAATGACTGAGGCCCGGCCTCACTTGCCTTAGTCAATCAGCCGCCACTGATCGAAGGCCTAAAACGCTTCTGTACCTGTATATTTAAGTTATGCCATAAAGCAATCGCTTTTCCTCACCTAGTGTACGCTGCCACATCTGCTCTATTCTGTTTCACTGACGATTTAGACCCACATCAATAATTATTTCAGGTGTAATAACTGAATGACTGATTTGAGCTAATGTTGGGAGCAGTATACATCAGACATCTTCTTTAGGTATCCACTATAGCAAGCGAGGAGTAGTTGGATGCTATTTCGGGTCTATGTCAAGTTCTACTGCCGTGAAAAAGTTAAGGTGCTAGCTTTAATAACAAACAAACTGTCTTGCTTCTCATTGTGGTTCAGAAGTTGATGAGAAAATTCAATTTCTGCACAATGGTGTCACATTTGTGTGTTTGGTATTCAATATTCGGTATTAAATTAGTCAGTCTGAGTCCATTTACAATATTTTCATTTTAAATTTTGGCTGGTTTCATGCAGCATTTAATTTCTCTGCCTTAAATTCTAACCTGTATTATTTTTTTTTAGTATGCCTGCTTTATACATGTAGAGCATTGAAGAAAAAGTAATTTCCCTATAAAATATTATTTGCCATAGTTTCAGATGCGTTGAATACGGTGTCACTCATCACTGAATTTTGCTGCAAACTGAACCAATCTTCGACAACTTCGAGATCACCCTCATACAAAAGTAAAGACGAGGAGGAACAAGAACTCTGGTAGTTTTCTCACATATTTCATACGACACAACAAGGCTGTGTTCAACGTTTACAGTGTGTAACATTAGAATTGAGTAGAAGTCACGTTCTAGGGGTCAGAATCCCCATGTAGAGAATTGATGCTTTGTCCGTACGTCACGGACGTCGGGCCATGTGCTCGACTAAAAATATGTCAGGTCTCCAAAGTCCACTAACGAACTTAAACCATGACTAATCGAGAGTCATTTGCTAGAAAATATATTACACAGCGAACTTGTATCTTATATTACGACGTAGCATATGTAATAACCGTAACAGAAGAGTGAGAGGACGCATTGCAAAGATCAATACATAAATTGGAAACAATAACATCTAGCTACAGTTTAAGAATTTCTATTTCTAAGCCAAAATAGTTTTCGCAGGAAGGGATCCAATTAAAACTAAAAGTGTTGTAATAATAAAACAATTGCGCACATAAACACTTTTTTCACTATTTATATCTAAGGAGGGATTTGTTTAGTCGCTTATAGCAACCTAAACAATGACCTTAATGCAAAATGCTGATATTCTATTTACTCCTATAAATATGATTTCTTCGTTAACGCCTTTCACGTCCCTACTTTCGCATCACTCACAAAATAACTTATATTCTTTCTGGTAAACAGTTGCAGATTTCTGCGGAAATAACGCGGACATAGCCGCTTTGACGACATTAAGGACTTCATCCGGTAAGAAAACTTCTTTTTTACACAACATTTTCCTTATGAAGAACAAAAACTTTAAATGTACTTATTCTGTATCCAACACGACTGACATTGTTGTCTTCATTAAATATTTTTAAGGGGTTAGGTATAGCTTACAGCAGTAAAATTTTGGAAATATTCAACATTTTTTTCCTCCATTACTGTATCTTGTACAACAATGAAAATTAGTATGTCTAAAACATTGTCCTTCTGCAATATGAAAAAAAAATTACAATTTAAAAAATTATTTACATTTTTGTTTCTTCCAAAATTCAGTTCACTGTGCAGTGATGAAGCGTTTCCCACATAACTAAAAAACTATCCAACATTCCGTGATGACATTTTTTGTAAGTATTTATGCATGTCATATCTACAATATGATGCAAGATCACTTCTCTACCTTTGATAGATTGTCTGATAAAAAATAAATTCATTTTAAAAAATGATCAAATATCAGTATTTTCTTCTAACACAAAAATAAAAAAAAAATTATTTATTAAGGAATGTAGTTGAAAGAGCATGGCCCTAAATAATTCTATGTTTTGAGTTTATATATGCATAGGGAGCTATTTAAAATTTTTACTGCCATATAACGCACTCTTTTTTGATAGCACGATAGACTTCCCGATATAGTATGAAAGTCGTTTTTTTGACGCGTATTTATGCTATGAACGATTGAATTCATACGTAAAAGCAGGGAAAACGAACCGTGTAGATGCAGCTTAATAGAATGTATCAAAAGAAATGTAATCATTAGGTCTGTTTTATTCTTTTTTTTCATTCCAACAAAATATATTACTTTTTACCCCTACGTTAAATGAAGATTAAAAAAGTGAGATTAAATGAACTGGAAAGGGCTCACGGATCACAGATTAATAAATGTCTCATTAATATGCCAGATATAGGATGCGAGACAAAGGAGCTTTGAAATGCATAACTTACTTGTGCAGTTTACCTACAGTACAGTAGTGGTTATGTAATAATAATTACGAAGCATCAAAGAATCGATGACAATTTCTGTGACCTTCAATTACTAGAATATGAAAGGCATTTCTAAATTTCGCAAGAAAAATAGGTGTGACTACATGAGACGCAAAAGAACTTCAATTCCGAATACACTGAGCAAACAGCATAAACAAGAAAATTATAACATACATTCTAAAGAAAATTGTATCTGGCCAAATTCTTCGCACAAGCACGCGCACGTGCAAGCACACACACACACACACATAACTATGTAAAGTGGAAAATGTAGCCGATAAAAGGTTGTGTGTAATTCATAAAATAATGCACATTATGATAAAAAAAACTATTACCATAAACTGTCCCAAAGTGAAGCTTTAATCGCTATGATATTTTATTCAGTTCCACCATCACTACCACCATTATGCCGTTTCTACAGAGTGATTCACGAGGATTTACCGTCACTTACGGAGCTTATTTCCGAAGGCATTCTAAGCAAAAAATGTCATAAAACATTTGTCCTAATCTTAATATTTTCGAAGTTACACTAATTTGAAGTTGTTTCTAAAATACCTTTTTCTTTAATTTTAAGGGTAAAAGAATATTACAAATAGAGAATGAACTATTCAGGAGTATCATTTCTTTAATTGGCTAGTGTTCTGAAGCTAAAAATGCGTTGTCAGTTGCTTTGTACAGATTTTGTTTTTCAATTTTTAACTAAAACTGACATCATTCTTACGCACTTATCACAAAAATTGTTGCAAATCATACGACTTTAGGAACTTGATTCTTTACAGTTTAATTATGCATCCTAATGACGTGGCGTTATTT
This sequence comes from Periplaneta americana, assembly GCF_040183065.1. NCBI lineage: Eukaryota > Metazoa > Arthropoda > Insecta > Blattodea > Blattidae > Periplaneta > Periplaneta americana. The sequence goes on along the minus strand of NC_091121.1, from coordinate 149,046,511 downwards.
GTAACAATTGTTGCGATAAATATGTAAGAAAATGTACTTTTAAGTTAAAAATCGAAAAAAAAAATCTGTACGAAGCAACTATGGAATTCACAACACATATTTAGCTTCAGAATACTAGCTAATTAAAGAAACAATACTCCTGAATAGTTCATTCTTTATCTGTAATATTCTTTTACCGTTAAAACTCAAGAATGATGGTATTTTACAAACAATTTCAAATTAGTGTAACTCCGAAAATATTGAGATTAGGACAAACGTTCACATGACGGATATCAACATGATACAAAACAATGTTGACAACCGAGAAACAACAAAATGGCGAGCGATTCAAAACCGGCGCGTTTTTTGAAACACTCTTTAGACGCATCTTTCACTGTACACATGGTATAGGAAGGCAAAGTGATGTACAGTTTTGACCTTCGAGAAAGCTTGTTCTCGGATAAGTGATCGAGAATGAATGGTACCTGTCATTTGAAAACAGTTTTCTCTCATAATCAGAACATTTTCTGTTGGCATCCACAAAACATACAAATGATCTACTAAAACTACCACTCTGCTGTAGTTACGGATCTCTTGATCGACGGATGAGCAACAATAACAAGCTTTTCCCAAGAATGAAAGTACTGTACTCGATTAAGGTACAAGTCAATCATTCCTGAACGGATACAAAGATCGTCTGACTTTATTTTAAAATGTCTGTAAGCTTGGGCACATTTTCACGAATAAATAAGTCTATTTTTATAAAATCAAAGGAATGTTGAACATGTATTGAGAGCGATATTTTGAGACGTATTTATGACTCAACAAACTATGAAAAGGGATAACTTAGAGTATAGGATGATAATTAAATTCAATCCGTGGCGAGATAGCCCATGAAGAACCAAGGTCGACAAGCATACTTCTGGGAATCACGTCCACATGCCTTGGCAGAGATGAACGATTATCCAACCTGAACGGAGGTATCATGTGGTTAGCAAGATGATTCACACAGCCGTTACAGCTGGTTTCTGTAACCGGATTTCGCTACCTATCGTAGCTCCTCAAATTCAACATGATCCTGAATGGACATCGACTCCATTTAATGGCCGAAATTTCAAGAGAAAAGTCCTTTCCCCATGAGGAGTAGCACCAGCGGGAGAATAGCTTTTAAAAACAGCTTAAAAGATAACCTTCTTAGCATTTCACTCCAATCATACTGACTTAAACTATCACTGTCTACATTGTTACTCCTTCCTTTAGACATGCATCCTGATAGTGCTGTATTTTCAAAATTGTCTCATAATAATCTCTTTCTATTATCTAACATTATCTGAAATATATTAACTTTCTATGTATTTTAGCTTAATTCTGCTACATAGTTTGTGTTTCAGTGTTTAATTAATAGTTCATAGTATTTTGTTGTTTAATTCGTAAATAACTCTTGTATACATGTAGCTCTTATCTAAATCAAATTGTTGAATTCTTTGTGAGTTAATACATACAGTATGTATGTATACTTTTTGCTGGTTGAGTGGAAGAGAAGGCTTTACGGCCTTAACTCTGCCAGCTAAAATAAATTATTATTATTATTATTATTATTATTATTATTATTATTATTATTAAATAAATTATTATTATTATTATTATTATTATTATTATTATTATTATTATTATTATAACAGCAAACAATGATGATAAAAAATATGAATGTCATAACTTTAATTAAATGCAAATGTTACAATGAGCAGGACATAGAATCGGAATAGATTAAGATAGTACATGATTTTCCAGCAAACACATCACAGTCTGGAAAATAAAAACTAGAAAAACAGAGGAACTAAGGCACAGTATAGGGAAGATGAAAGTTAGATATGGACTATTTCAGAACTTAACAGTAGAAACACTAAATCAAAACAATAGCTTCTTCTTCTTTTTTTTTTTTTTTTAACTTCGCTGTCTTCGAGAAATTTGGAAAGGGGGGGGGGGAATAGCTCTACGTACACAACTCCGACACTTTCACTGAAGAGAAGGTGTGTTGCACAAGACTATGCGAGAAGAAAAATCATTTATGTGTCACCGGATTATGACAGTGACGGTGAAGGATGAAAGTAACCGTGGAATGAGTGTTCTGACTTATCAACGCACTTCCGACAAGGAAGGCATCATAACATAATCAATCCCGACTCAAGAACCTTGTTTGGCCCTCATAGTTAACGTGTTTTCATAAAAAAAAATGCATAATATTTCGTAAACATAATATATTGAGGACTCCAATCTTGATAGGAAAACGGAATAATGAGATGACTTAAGTAAAATGATAACTCTGTGGACACGATCAGGTTCACCACGTCTCCGCAATTGTTTAGATACTACTGTGTATTAAAAATTAACGAAAATTCCCTTTCCTTGAAGATAAGACAACTACCGCAGTCATAAAGTATATCATACTCGAGTACAAGATGACAGTGCATGATATTTGAATCTCTTGTTGCGTAGCCTATACGTAGCCGGATTTCAATATAGTAAAAACAGTAAAATATTCAGACACAGACGAACATCCATGTTTTGGACGGAATTCGAACATACAATTGTAAGCTGCTCGCCTATTTAAAAATTTCATCCAGATTGATTAGGCCTAGTACTTGACATAAAAAAGTTGGTGTTGAATCAAGGAAAAATGGATTTGAAAGTAAAATGAATATTTATGTAACATATACCAATTAAAATTCTCCTCCGCTACATTCATCTAGTAACTTCAGGGAGTCAACTTTAGAACAAAATGTTACTAGATTTGTAATCAGAAATTTGTAAAGAAGAATTCTTTGATGAAGAAAATAATTTTGACAGCTCTTTAAATGCCATGTCCTTATACAGCCTTAATCAAAAAACATATTTGTAATCAAAATTGAACTAAATTCATTTGGTGTATGAAAATTTACATTATAAAAAGGTAAAGTAGCCAATAATAGTACATTATGCAACGAGCCTATAATGGTAGTAATTAAGACGCGAGTATGTTTGTTTATGAAACAAGGGCAAGCGAGTTTCATAATTTTCATACGAGCGTCTTAATTACCATTATAGGCAAGTTTAATACGACTTTTTATGCTCGACCATATTTCTAACTTGAAATTATTCATAAGCAGGGAAAGGATTTATATGTAAATACATATTTACTTATAAATCTAATATAATTTATATTTTGCATTATCTTTATGTTTCACAATGTGTAGGGTTGAAAAATCCTACTTTTATTTTCCATATTTTTCCATATTTTAGAGTTTAGTACATATTTTCGTTAATTTCCATATATTTTCCATATTTCATATAAAACAGTCCATATTATATTAGGTTTAACAATAAAACAAAACAAAATTCCATTAACTTTTAAAAATACATTTCAACAATAGAGATTTAAACACATGTTCAGTAATCCCTTTAACATCAGAGTTATTTGAAAATTAGCAGTCCTATCAACAATGGGAAAGTAAGTTACAAAACTGTATTAATTTAATTTAAAATTTTTAACAGACTTCAGTTGTGCAGCTCAACAGTTAAATGCCAGTCAGAGTACACATAGGTTCAGTTTTGTAAATCATACTATAAAGACGGTAAATATGCCAAAAGTACGTCATTCAGTCAATTTAAAATCAAAACTAACAAGTTACATTTCAGAATTTAAAGAAGATGGTTTATCAACTGACAATAAAATATTATTTTGTAATTTGTGTCAGTGTGCAGTATCATCTACACAAAAGTTCCTGGTGCAACAACACATTACAACTAGTAAACATCAGGCCAACAAACAACTAAATTCCAAGCAGAGACAATTGTTTTTAACACAACCAACAACATCGAATGTAAGATCTGAGTTTAACATCGACCTGTGCCGTTCTCTCATCTCTGCTGATATTCCTCTCTACAAACTAAAGAATAAGGTCTTCAGGGAATTCCTTGAAAAATATACTCAACATACAATCCCGGATGAGTCAACACTTAGGAAGACGTATGCTCCATCCATCTACGATGAGACAATACAGAAGATAAGAGATGAAATTAAAGATAGTTCAATTTGGGTTTCCATTGATGAGACTCCCGACAAAGAAGGTAGACTTGTTGGTAATGTAGTTATCGGTTTGTTAAGTGAACAATATTCTGAACGAATTCTTTTACATTGTGATGTTCTAGAAAAGTGCAATAACAAAACTATAGTTAAACTGTTCAACGAAGCTATGGGTATCCTGTGGCCAAAGGGTATTATGTACGATAATGTGTTATTCTTTATTAGCGATGCTGCCCCTTATATGGTCAAAGCTGGACAAGCATTATCTGTTGTATATCCTAAATTGACTCATTTTACTTGTGTGGCGCATGCATTTCATCGTGTGGCAGAAGTGGTCAGAGACAATTTCCCTAAAGTAGATTTGTTGATTTCATCAGTGAAAAAAGTATTTCTCAAAGCTCCCAGTAGAGTTAACGTGTTGAAAGAAATGTACCCTGAAATTCCATTGCCACCAAAGCCAATTTTAACTAGATGGGGTACATGGCTAGAAGCAGTTGAATATTATGCCGAACATATAGACTCTATTAACAATGTTCTCCTTGCATTGGACTCTGAAGATGCAGTCTCAATTGATACTGCGAAAACAGTTACCTGTGACATAAGTGTGAAGAATGACTTAGCTCACATTCAGCATACATTTTCATGCATCATAAAAACGCTCAAAAGTCTCCAAAATAGGCACCTTTCACTATCTGAAAGTTTTGAAATTATAAATAGTACTGTGGAACAACTGAATCGTGGTAGAGGTAAAGTTGCAGATGCAGTAAGAGCTAAGGTGGACACTGTACTTTCAAAAAACCCTGGATATGAAGAACTACAAAAGGTTGTTGCTGTGATGAGTGGTGAATCAACAGTGAAGATTAACTTGGACTTATCCCCAGCAGACATTGTGAAATTGAATTATGTACCAGTTACTTCTTGTGACGTCGAACGCTCTTTTAGTCAGTATAAATCTATCCTCAGAGACAATAGAAGAAGATTCACTTTTCAGCACTTGAAAGAAATGTTTGTAACCTATTGTTATGGTAACAGACAATAAAAATTGTGTTTTGTTGAAACTACATTGGAAGATAAGGTACGTCCATTATATTTTTTGTTTAGTTTGATTAAAATGTACCAATATTTAACGTACATAGTCATTTTTTTATAATTTTAAGTCCATATTTAATTCCATATTTTGGTAAAAATCCATATTTAATTCCATATTTTGGTAAAAATAACTACATATATATTTACATATTTCATATATTTTTAGTCCATATAAATCCGTTCCCTGTTCATAAGTATTCATGTTATGGTTATGTAAGTGAGGAGCGGAACTGACCTAAATTGTGAGATATGCGCAGACGCGAAAGTATTGATATTTTCCGAGGCACGAATGTCATTGACCTTGATATAATCTAGAGAATAATATGAACATTAGTCTTGATATAACCTGGAAATTGATTTAGAATTGAAAAACGAGATGACAAATAGAATTTATTTGAATATTATTTACAATTAACGCTATTATTATAGTAACAGAACATAACCTTCTGCGACAGTATTGGATTTCCAGCCTCCGTGACGTTTCGCTAATTGTCTTTCGATTGGATATCCGAGAATAATCGATACTTGCGGTTTTATAATGGTACAATGGTGATTTCTCATTGGCTGAACAACTGAATTATAATGAACTTTAATGAGGTGCATTAAAGGGCTACTACCAGGTGTATAATTACTACATTTCGGCATGGTCGAGCATAATATTTTTTTCGGAAATTTTTCATGATTTTCAGTGGAGTCTCCCCTTGAGAGAAGCTTTTACTTGTACATGAACAAAATGGACATATACATCATAATATCTACGATGAAGTTATAGCAATAGATGGTGATTAAAAAATCCCATTTCTTGTGCAATATGTCAGTGACAGAATTTTTCATATTATTATTATTACGAAGTACCGAATTACATATGATATTTCTGTGCAGAAATTCTGCGACATCTTATGATGAAGGATGAACTAATTATTTTTTTCTGTTAATGATTTAATTGGAATATATGAGAAATAATTTATAGAATTAAACAATATAAATATAATGGAGAAGAATAAAAATAGTATTAATCATCTTAGAGATATTATTTGTGGAACAGAAATTATTCTAACGAATAATTTTATCAGTAACAATAACAGGTATAATTAAATGATTTCACCAGTATAACCAAGAATTGGAACGGAGAAAAATTCTCTCCGGCACCGGGATTTGAACCGGGTTTTCAGCTCTACGTCCTGACGCTCTATCCACTAAGCCACACCGGATTCCCACCCCGATGTCGGATCGAATCCTCTCAGTTTAAGTTCCACTTCTTGGGTTCCCTCTAGTGGCCTACCCTCATGCACTGCGTCATAGATGTATGACAGTGGCACAATGTCCACACATTTGCAGAGGTGCACTCGTTATGAGTGACTAAGTGGCCGGGATCCGACGGAATAAGCGCCGTCTTAAATCAATAAGTGATCATTTTTCGCATATCATATATTATTACGATGTACCGAAGTACATATGATATTTCCGTCTAGAAATTCTGCGTCATCATATGATGAAAGATCCCGGCCAGTTAGTCACTCATAACTCATAACGAGTGCACCTCTGCACATGTGTGGACATTGTGCCACTGTCATACATCTATGACGCAGTGCATGAGGGTAGGCCACTAGGGGGAACCCAAGGGTTGGAACTTAAACTGAGAGGATTCGATCCGATATCGGGATGGGAATCCGGTGTGACTTAGTGGATAGAGCGTCAGCACGTAGACTTAAAAATCCCGGGTTCAAATCCCGGTGCCGGAGAGGATTTTTCTCCGTTCCACTCATCCTTCATCATAGATTTTTTTTTTTTAGAAAAATAAAGAAAACATTAGCAATTAAAGTTCCCACTTACATTTGAAAAACCTTACGTAATATAAAGAAGTAACGGTATCCCCTACAGACGCTATGAAAACGCATGGAGGTACAGCTCCAGATTTCATGATCTCGTCACTACAAAGAGATCGTGTGAACAGCACCACGCTCCGAACGTCTTTTAACCCCGGCAATAAACCGATACTCAATTTGACATGACTCTGAGTGGACTCAAGGGCCGTTATAGAAGTTATGGCAAACGAAAATATTTCCGTCACCACCCGCGATTTAATCTTCCAGTCCTTGCAACTTGCTCTACCAACTAAGCTACTCGGCTGCCTTTATAATAGAGCTGCATATAAAATAAATTTGACCTTGTCTTAGCATAATTTCGTCTTCGCAGGTTGGCAAAGCTCCATCGGAAACAATGCCATTCCTTACATTCTCATACATGATACAATATTAGAGGGTTGAAATGTTGAAAAAAATTAAAACAAATCCTCCACCCTTTCCAAATAGCCACATAGCCAACTGCCTTTCTATTATTATTTTTTTTAATTTCTAGCAAAAGCATAAAATAATCTTCCCGTGAACGAACAATTAAATAAATACACGGAAATAATGCACAGCTATCAACCTACTGTTATCGACCATGTAATTTCTTACTGTTGGTGTATAATCATGTGAAATAAGCAATCATTGTTCACCGCTTACGGAAAAAGAAAAATAATTTAACCACGTGTGTTATTATGTAATTAAAGTTAACTTAACTGCAGACAAACAATCGTAACATAGGCGTCGCTCCACACCTTTATTGAAAAATATATTACAGCAGGTAATTTTGTAACGGATACCAAAACAACAGACAACTATCAGCATACTTAAGGAGGGAGGTATACCATTGGTCTGCAAAAGTTTAGTGAAATTCATTTTTTTATATCTCAGCTACTCTAAAAGCTAAATGAACAAAAATTTTCCCGGTTAATATACATACATTACACTTTATAAGACACTATTCAGAATATTAAAATACCTAATGATTACCTGTAAATATAATATCAAAGTTGCACATTTTTTACAACCGTAAAGGATTTACATAATAAAATATACAATTACTGAATGATTATTTTACTGAAATGTTTTAAGAGGACCCGATAGGGAAAACTTCTTGGAAAATTTTTTTTCCATTTTTTTATACTATAAAATGCTATATAATAAATACTACTAGGCTCTGGATTAGGACGGGATTCGTCTGCATAGCCAAAAGGGAGCATTTTGCAATATTTTGCAATATTTTGCAATTTTTTTTCTCTATTACAGTATACAATATATGACATTAAAAGGTTTAAATATATATACAAATAAAAACTAATTTTCTTAATTAAATGTTTACTTTTTTAATTTTTGACCATTATTTATTTTTTGTCAGAAAGGGAACATTTTTACTGTAACTATTGGATATAGAAGGCTCAAATTTTCAGCACTTATTTACTAATATGCTTTACATACTTTAACACAACCATTTTTAATTATATTAAACAGAAAGAAAGGCACTATTAATATCATTTTTTTTCATAAAAAAAAAGACACTTATGAAAACAAACAAAACTCATGAACTAAGGTACTTATTACAAAACCCCAATGTCAAAGAGAGTCTTCAGTGTAAGTTTTATCAACAGTAATCTCACTAGACGTTTTGATTTATCTAGAGAAAATCAAAACTCGAGTGGGATTTAATTGACTATTACACGATTAGAAGAAAGTATATAAAGATTAGAAGTAACGAAGTACTCCAATACAATAAAATATTAATTGACTTACGAAAATACAACTGTCTTCAAATGTATTATTGTACCATTTCAACATTACAAATATTACGCTAGATGCATGCTAGATGGCAGTAGTGTCTTTATACAGACACTGTAATGATTACTATTCAATAAATCTTAATATTAAACAATCTCTGATACGTGACTATCCATAATATCATATAGCAGAAGTTCTTTTTATCCTCTCAGAGCAGAAGCTATAACATAACCTATCTAATATACACAAGTGTTAGAAAAGTTTTAATTAACGACGATGACATAAAAAATAAACATGAATAATTTTAAAAGGAATAATTATTGAATGTACAATTTTCAAATTTGAATGTGGTTGGTGGTTCAATTGATGTTATATTGGACGTGTGCGTAATAGAAGTGGAACTCGTTGATTTAGGCCTACATGGTGTATTCAACTTATTCAGAATTTCCGAATGAATAATTTTAAAAGGAATAATTATTGAATGTACAATTTTCAAATTTGAATTTGGTTGGTGGTTCAATTGATGTTATATTGGACGTGTGCATAATAGAAGTGGAACTCGTTGATTTAGGCCTACATGGTGTATTCAACTTATTCAGGATTTCCGAATGGTGCTCTTCATTTATTTGTAAATCGGATTTCAGAAGATGCATAGGTATGATCAGTGATTTTTATTAATTCTTGTTCTAGAATGCCAATGCGAGTCATATTTGAAACTGCTGTGCATCGACTGGAGTGGTTTGTAATTTTATATATATTTTTGACGTCCAGACCAGCGCAGTTTCAAATATTGGCAAACAAAGAAACAAATGCTAGGGACGCGATAAAATTAAACAAATGCTAGGGACGCGATAAAATTGTGCGATAAGCAGCCATGATTGGTTGAAATACGTCCTTTCGTACCGTTTTATTGGTCAAAAGTAGTATGACGTAGTAAGAGTGTAATAGTCTTGTAAAAATATTATTGCCATACTATAAACAGATCGAGAGAAAAAGGTATCTTAATTTTATAAATTTAACATTGTCAGTATAGAGCCTTCCGGGTCCCCTTAAAGAACTACATCAACATCATAGTCTAGGATCTTTCATCTATTCCTTCAGAAAATATTCTTCAGAAAATATTTTTTCTTAATTTTTTAGACAATTTAATATTAAAGGTAACGATTAAGAAAAAAATATTTCTTGAAGAAAAAAGGTAAAAGATCCTAGACTATGTTGTTGATGTAGGTCTTTAAAACATTCCAGTAAAAATCATGGAGATATTTAAATTGTATATTTTATTATGTAAATATTTTACGATTGTAAAAAAATAGGCAACTTTGATATAATTTTTACAGGTAATCTTTAGCTTTTTTAATATTCTGAAGAGTGTTTTATAAAGTGTAATATATGCATATTAAGTATGAAAAGTTTTGTTCATTTAACTGAAATAAAAAAAATAAATTTCACTCAATTTTTGAAAGCCAATGGTGTACTTCCCTCCTTAATGCAAATAGAGGGAAATGTCGGATTATTCGAGAATATGGAAGACTGTAGTAATATTATATTTCATTATTTACTAAACTAGTAGACGGTCCTAGCTCTATGACATTCACATCTTGTTAAAATAGCAAAAAGAAAAAAATAAGTACAACAGGTAAAGGCCATGAAGGTAAATGAGGAGAATGGGAGATAGAATTCTATGCTTTCATGACCTCGGCACTGGTAGCGTGGTGGGCACCACCCTCCGACCGCCTTTTATCCCTGGGAAAGAATAGCATTCAATCTGACAGGAGAGTGATTGGACCCTGGGGCCGTTATTGAAGTTTTGGCAAAGAAGATCCCGTCACCACCGGAACCTTCCAGTTTGTAGTCAAATCCTGTATCAACTGATCTATCCAGCCACCAAAGTAACAACAACAATAATAATAATAATAATAATAATAATAATAATATAATCATCATCATCATCATACTCATGTTCATATTTACATACAAGATTGGCAACGCTGACAACAACCACATGCACACCGCACAACACAGAAAAATAGGAATAATATTGTCTTTGTTTTTAATTGGGCTGTTAATGGAAATATAAAAAATTGAGATTTATCCTTCGAAAAGGTGGAAAAATTCAAATATCTTGGAGCAACAGTAACAAATATAAATGACAATCGGGAGCAAAATAAGCGCATAATAAATATGGAAAATGCCTGTTATTATTCGGTTGAGAAGCTTTTGTCATCTAGTCTGCTGTCAAAAAATCTGAAAGTTAAAATTTAGAAAACAGTTATATTACCGGTTGTTCTGCATGGTTATGAAACTTGGACTCTCACTTTGAGAGAGAAACAGAGATTAAGGGTGTTTGAGAATAAGGTTATTAGGAAAATATTTGGGCCTAAGAGGGATGAAGTTACAGGAGAATGGAGAAAGTTACTCAACGCAGAACTGCACGCATTGTATTCTTCACCTGATATAATTAGGAACATTAAATCCAGACGTTTGAGATGGGTAGAGCATGTAGCACGTATGGGCGAATCCAGAAATACATATAGAGTGTTAGTTGGGAGGACAGAGCGAAAAAGACCTTTGGGGAGGCCGAAACCTAAATGGGAAGATAATATTAAAATGGATTTGAGGGAGGTGACATATGATGCTAGAGACTGGATTAATCTTGCACAGGATAGGCACCGATAGCGGGCTTATGTGAGGGCGGCAATGAACCTGCGGGTTCCTTAAAAGCCATTTGTAAGTAAGTATGTAAGTTAGTTTATTGAATTCTTTTAATTTTTTGGTAGCACTGGATCGTTACGTCTTTGTTCTGATGTGTCTTGCCTTTTCGTGTCTAACGCCCTCATTTATTTCACTAATCTAGAATTTCCTGCATATGATGTATTCATTTTAGCAGAAAGTGTTACTGCATATCTAATTACCACACTACATTACTCTTCTATTACAGTTGTTCGATTTCAACATTGTTACGAATGGCGAAGTTGGCAAGCCTAGTTTCGTTGGTTCGCCTACTCGCCAGCACGGCCGCTCAAGGACTACAGGTCGTCCCCCACACTCGGTTTCATCCGCAAAACAAGTCACACTGTCTGTGGATCTCTACCTGCCACTTGCAAATACGGAAACTTGCCTCTTCTCCAGAACACCAACTAGCCCTACCTAAAACGCGAAGGTGGTAAATTCCCTTTAAACTGCATTTACAGAGACAGTAATATAATGCTGTAACATTCTACGTTTCCATTTGCGAGATTTGGGTTACCCTTACAAGACTAAATACCAAACAGTAGGCTACGTGCCACAGAATATCCAAGATCTCATTATCGCCGATCGGAATGCGAGTCTTCCCGCGCTACAACATTCGAAATAAGTGCCCTCTGTAGCAGTGGTATTCATGGCATTCAATCCTTTTTATTAGAGTAGCCTCAAAAGACATTTGTTTTATCTTCGTACTCCCAAACTGCATTGCAATTATACAAGAAGTAATAAAAGAAGTATGGTTGATGTTGTATGAATAATAATAATAATAATAATAATAATAATAATAATAATAATAATAATAATAATAATAATAATAATAATAATAAATTATGTAAAATATTATTGAAGTAAGGAAAAACAAGAGTTGAAATTGTAAAAGAAAATACGTAAACTGGAATAATTATATTATCACTAGACACCGGATTTTAAAGGGAAAAATTTTCATCAAAAAAAAAAAAAAAAAAAAAAAGGAAAGTTATAGCCGAGAAAAGGACTTTAAAAATAACTTCAAAAAGACTACATTACCCCTCAAAAGGGTGCTATTTTAATTGAGAACACTTCAGTACATTCATGGATATACATGACACGCACAAGCTTATATTTATCGCTTCACAACATAAGGAAAGTACATCTTGATTACACAACTTTTAACACTATCACTTCGGAATATGTTTGATATGAATTTAACACAAGAGAGTCTTATCATACATATTCCGATAAGAAAAGTGAAGTATTTGATATATTCAACATTTCAATATGTTTCAATGTGATTCTGCCTCTTTGAATGCAGAATGTCTTTATAAACAGAAAATGACCGCTCTACATCAACTGAAACCAGAGGTGAAAATTTTCTTTTTATCCTGAACTCTAAACCAGCACACTTTATTAGTTTTTCAACGTCTGGAATCAGAAGAAGAACGAGATTTATTTTCGCTTGCTCAGGAAGTTATAGGCCTATCAGAAAAATATAAGAAAATCATCTAAATGTTTGCGATATTCTGTCAAAAAAAGGACCAAAATAAGAGTTGTTTTTAAAAAAAGAGAGAGAGAAAAAAAAGGGAATATGGACTAAAACGGGAAGTCAAAACCACATAATTTGGTTGGTGGAAGATAGTTTTGAACATCGTAATTAATTATTTCATGTTTCGTGTCGAAATAAAAAAAGGGGATTCCCTTTAAAATCCGGTCTCTAATTATCACCAAGCATAATAACATGAATATGTCAACATTTTTACATACGTGCTCAGTACCCCTAGGAGCAAGCGTACCATAGTTTGAATACCACTGCTCTGTAGGACTACCGTTTGCAGGGGAGGCAGTCACTGTTGTCATTGTCTCCTAAAACACGTTTATTTTTTTTAATTAACTATGGTAATTTCTTGATATTTTAATAAAGTGAAAGTCGGTTTTTGCTACTGTGACCATCGGCATTATCTTTGTCATTGTCATCATTAGAGACTTGTAAATTTAAAACTCAACATAAGAAGGGTAGTAAGTTCATAAGTAGACTTCGTGGAATTGCCACAAGAATCGCAATGTTTACTGTGCACGCGGTATAGACTGTATGAGAAGGGGACGTGGAACGGGTAGAGTATGCCTCTAATGTAAACACTGAGCAGTACACTGCGGTTACAATAAAACCTGTATCCTGCATTCAAGAAATGTAATGAATGATCATTGAAGTAGAAAATGTCTAAACATGTAAATACACAATTATTTTATAGTGAGATATATTAACTCTTAAAATTTAATGTAAGATACTCACATCATCCTTGAATATGTGCATTGCAGTGAAGAGTTACGTACATTTTCAGCGACTGCAAATTAACCTCCTCCGACGGTCCCTTAAACAGTTTTTATTTTGGGAAAATGTATGTTCAACATCACACGATGTAATAGTACATATTTGAAGAACGGAAAGTCACTACTTCAGATGTCTTGTCGTGACCCTATAGGACATAATTTATAATACGAAGTTGTGAATTGGCACAATTTTTAACAATAATGTTTCTCAACTTACATTTCATTTTTTTCTGAAATTAGTGAATCGTTATTTTGGATAACGGTTTGTGATACTTTATCCACTATATTAAGGGCTTCTGAGAGTTGTAGTTTAGGCGATTCTAACATGATGATGCTTTTGGACACGATTTTAAAATTAGAATCAATGAACAAAATATCTTCCAATAGCTGTTCAAAAGCCAATGATTTTACAGCAGCAACAGCGGAACTGTCTGTGCTATCCAATTACCTCCATTATTTTGCCGTAATGTTCTGCATAATAATTAACAGCATCCAACCACGTTCCCCAACGGGTCAAGTCTGGCTGCGGGGGTAAGGGTATTCCAGGGGCAATTATTTGTAACAGCAACACTCTCATTGTAGTATGTTTGATTTAATTCTTGTCTGCATTGAAAAAAATATGTTAAGCTTTGACTATTCCAACCACAGTAATTCAAAAACAAGTGCTTACATAGGTATACATTAGCTGTAGCTGCTCTATTATTTGGATCGGTCACAACTCTTAACATGAACTGCTTATACTACCAGACCGGGCGGCCGCCCACCTCCTCTATACTACCGTACATCGGCAACCTGATTGCATGCTGCGTGTGGCAATTCAACGAAGTCTAGTCATAAGTGTCATTTATTAAATTCCATTTTTTCCTATAGAAAAAAGGAGGGGCAGTTACATGTCCCATAGCCAAAGCCAGTAGCAAAGAGTTAAAAGTGTCTTGGCAGCTAAGTTTGTAGGTCAGTACCCTGAGATAACTGTGGACCCGCGTTCGAATCCCGGTGATGGAGGAGTCGTATTTGTGGTGGAAAAAAGCCAAGTTTCCCGAGAGTTTTTCTCGGGGCTCTCATTTGTCATTTGAGTAGTATAATATCCAAAACGATGGAGGCGTGATTTACTAACACGATCGTTGTCATTGACATACGGATGACACCGGTCTTAGGAGCGTCCAATTAATATGCAGACTTTGTGTTACATATCTTTCTGCACGCATTTATTCTTGTAATGTCAAGCGGTGTTGTTACATTTTCGTTGAAAATATAATTCCTGATTACAATTATTTTTGAATGGACAGTTTAAAATTTTTTTCTTCTACTCAATACTTCCTTTCAAGTAAACAGATGTATTAAAATATTATTCTGACATTTTCTTTGAATGTTTGATTTAACATATACTGTAAGATATTCATTGAAAATATTTCATGTATTATTCTTAAGAAATACGTTGAGATACAAAAGGAAAACATTCCATGGACTTGGGACTTCGATTGTGAGATAACAATAAACATTCTGTTATGGGGAATAGGTAAAAACTATTAACCTCAACTAGTTCTACAAACCGACGATAGTGTTTTTCTCTCTGATGTACATCAGTTCTCCTCAAAACAGTTTTATTTTTTTACATTTCTTAAAATTTTGCAATATGGAATATTATATTCTGCGGACCTATGGAAAAAAGGAAGAGATTAGTGAAGTGCTTTGTATGGAGGGTGGCGTTGTATGGGGCAGAAACATGGACATTATGACGAAGTGAAGAGAAGCGAATAGAAGCATTTGAAATGTAGATATGGAGAATAGAACGTGTGAAGTGGACAGACAGAATAAGAAATGAAGCTGTGTTGGAAAGAGTGGGTGAAGAAAGAATAATGCTGGAACTGATCAGGAAGAGGAAAAGAAATTGGTTGGGTCACTGGCTGAGACGAAACTGCCTACTGAAGGATGCACTGGAAGGAATGGTGAACGGGAGAAGAGTTCGGGATAGAAGAAGACATCAAATGATAGACGACATTAAGATATATAAGGATCATATGAGAAGACAAAGAGGAAGGCAGAAAATAGGAAAGACTGGAGAAAACTGGGTTTGCAGTGAAAGACCTGCCCTTGGGCAGAACACTAAATGAATGAATGGAATATTTTACTTTTACATTTCACCGAACTAAACCAATGAACCCTAGTTCAAAACCGTTTTAAACGGCACTTTGGTTTAAAACCCATAAAACCGAGCCCATTTAAAACAGACCGTCATCTGTATCCGTAACACACCAAGGAAGGTCGTGATCTGACTTCCAACGTATCTGAACGTGTGAACTTCAAAGATAGGAACAAGCTTGTTGTATTTGTACAAATCGTTTCTAAACAGAAAGTGGTGTCCGAGGAGATGCGAAATGCCAGTAACAATGCAACCAACACGTTGCAACGGAACATTTTATTACGGTCTCGAGAAGGACGAAGCGCCGACTGTAGACCCATTTTATTACACTTTTCAGTCATATTTTTCTCTGAAAGGTTTTAGCGTGAAGTACGTCACGCATATTAGGACAGGCAACACCCTGCACGACTCGCAGTTTCAGAAAGAAGTTCACCACAAACATAGGAAACGCCTTTGAAATGCTTTGTCGTAACTTAACACGGATTTTTGGAATCTGCCTAGAGGACAAGTCTATGAATCGTCGTGGTGGTGCGAATATTGCGAGTACTTTAGTCCATGTTTTGCGTAGATGACATAACTAGTCTCTAGCACAAACCTCCAACCTGAAAGACCGGGGTTTGTTATCAGTTTTCTTGCCTACACAGATTGGCTGGTAGAGCCTCCACCCACCCGCTCTCAATTCCTATCTTTGTAGTAATTTCCTGTTACAGGTTGGTGGGAACTTTTCTGTCTCACTTAAACTTCTGAGAGAAAATCAAATGAAATTATAGTACTCTAGTGATTGCGGTGTTTAGCCTTTTATTATGATGGTGAAGCATGTGTAATTTGCAGTGTACATCAGAAAGAAAATGATTGATCTTAAGAAAACTACAGAAATTTCACTGATCTGGATCAAAGGCCACTCTGGAATTAAGGGCAACGAAAGAGCCGACTATCTGGCCAAAATTGCAGCCAGATATAGCAACACCATAGAATATAATTCCATCCCACTACCCCTTTCCCAACAATTAATCCAAAACTACTATATAAACATCTGGAATGCTACATACACACAGAGGTAGCACTACATACCAAACAGTATATCCCATCCATCACACACAGACTCTGAATATCCCTAAGGCCAAACTATATCCTCACCCAATTCCTGACAAACCGCGGATGCTTCAAATCATATCTGCACAGAATTAAGAAATCACCATCTCCACTATGCAGCTGCCCCGAGAAAACACCTCAGACAGCAATACATTTACTGACGGAATACACACACTTTTCAACAGACCGGCCTTCAATACTGTCGAAGCAAAATCTGCACCAGATGATGAGGACACACATAGACACAGTAAGAGTGACAAGTTTCATCAACAACATCTACTGTTCTCTTCAAGAATAGCATCCGAAATATAAGTGTATAACAGTGTAAATATCCTGTGATATGCCAATGGCAAAACACAGGTTGTATACTCAAAAGAAACAAATTAAAAAAAAGCATGTGTAATTAATTGAAAAAAAGAAATTAAATATATATATAGAATTAACAAGTTTTAGGCTATTTCCTTTACTTTTTATGGATACAGTATATGTGGACTGGATATTAAACTGTAAAGAAACAGGAATACAAAAGGATTAGAAATAAAGCAACTAGAAACACTATTACATAGACCCCTACATATAATCAGATTTTAAATTTCAAACATACAGTAAGCTAGAAACATCCTCCAAGGCACTGTTTTTTTTTCTCTTCTACGGAAGAGGGACCCGAGGGCTTACGTTGCAGCCTGAAGCTTATTGTGCTTACCACTCCTATTCTGTGAATGACTGGGTAACGGAACGGCCTCGCTCTTGTACATACAAGTACATACTCTGCACCGTGAACTTAACCCGAGTTATGTTATGGATGATGCTAATGATGATGATATGTAAATAAATGATGGCGAAATGAATCCGAGGTCCAAGCCGAAAGTTACACAGCAATTCTGTTTCAATTGCTTGAGTGAAAATCCCAGAAAAAACCCCAACTAGGTAACTTGTCCCAATCAGAATTTGAACCGGGCCCGCTCGTTCCACGGTCAGAAGGCATTTTTAGACCCTACCTGAATTTATATAACATAATCTCTATTTCGAAGAAAAAAGCAATAAACTTTTACCGAAATAAAAGCGAAACATTTAAAAATGATACAGCTGTGAGCAGTAAAGGATGAAGATAAATGCAAACAAGACGAAGACCATGGTCATAGGAAGAAAAATAAAGATGGTAAACTTGCGAATTCTAAATGAGGCAGTAGAGCAAGTGGACAGCTTCAAATACTTGGGGTGTACTAGCTATAAGAAGTAACATGAGCTGCTGCCAGGAAGTCAAAAGGAGGATAGTAATGGCCAAGGAAGCTTCTAATAGAACAAGAAGCATCTTCTGTGGATCTCTTAAGTGTGGCATTGCATGGAGCAGAAACATGGACATCACGACGAAGTGAAGAGAAGCGAATAGAAGCATTTGAAATGTGGATATGGAGAATAATTGAACGTGTGAAGTGGACAGACAGAATAAGAAATGAAGCTGTGTATGAATGAGTGAGTGAAGAAAGAATAATGCTGAAACTGATCAGCAAGAGGAAAAGGAATTGGTTGGATTATTGACTGAGAAGAAACTGCCTACTGAAGGATGTACTGTAAGGAATGGTGAACGGGAGTAGAGTTCGAAGCAGAAGAAGATATTAGATGATAGACGGCATTAAGATACGAGTATATGGATTATAATTGAGGAGACGAAGAGGAAGGCAGAAAATAGGAAAGATCAGAGAAAGCTGGGTTTGCAGTGAAAGACCTGCTCTTAGGCAGAACACTAAATGAATAGCGTCAATAGATCGCCATGGAACCTTAATTCGAAAAGATGAAAAACGTTTCAAAGAAGGCCACAAGACCGTTGGAAGAAGCGTGGGAGAAGCTGCAACATAAGAATAGCGACTTACATTTCAGACTCAGATTCGATTTCAATTCGCGTGACTAGTGATCGATTGATAGTAACAGGTGAATATGAAAAATATAATTATATTCAAATCTACCGTATATTGTACAACTCACTCCCCGCTAGACTTATTTCTTAATCTGAAAATATCACCATTTTCCAGACTCTTGAGTTGGTATTGGTGAAAATATAATTTATAATTAATAATGTACATAATATAACATAAAAAATATTACTTTATCCTATAACCCACAATCTATTCCATCCTTGCGGAAATATTTGTATGCAACATTGATCCTTGAGGACAGCTTCATAGATATGCAGGAGACAGGAGACTGAATCCGATCACGGCCAGAGTTGCCAATCGTCAAGTCAAATGCTACCAAAGTAATAGTACAAAGTCACCAAAATATATATCTTATTAATTTAACTCATATAGGAGCATTTGTGTTAAAATACAAATAAAATATATGTCCCAGTATTCAGAAATTATAATCCCATTTAAGGCTTAGAACATTTCCCTTTCTTCCGCCTCTTCAAAAACGACATCCTCTTGAGAAGTTGTCGCTACGGGCGTATATAACTGTAGGGTACCAATTTGTTTAACTACATCTTCTGGTAAATTGTACCTATGACAGCATTTGTTGAAGCAGAATTTAATACACATATTAGCATGAAGTATTTGAATTTTCATTCTATTTCGCAATTTACATTTGATCAAATTCACTGCACTGAACACGCGTTCAACATCGACATTTGTGTACGAAAGAGTTAGAAATGATAAAGCAAGTGTAGCAAGCTCAAAAAAGGAATATTTTACTAGCAGTAAGACAACTCCACACTGAGTTCTCTTATAAAGTAGGGTCCTACCGTAACAATTTTAAAAGGCCGTCTGCATAGGGTAAAGTTTCGGCAACTAATTTATTAACAAAGCGAACTGTTAATGAAACAGAACATAGATGCACTGACTTCTGTACCTGTTCGTTCCTACTTCCTGTTTCCTCGTGCTCACGACCCCATAACTCCTATTCTGTGAGTTAATGGAGTGATGCAATCACTGTGATGAGGGGGAAGGGAATCCACATGTGGAGACGTTACACATTATTTTGAAAAGCTAAGTGATGTCAACCTTTTCCCAATCAATTCAGATTTAAGGTTAATTAAATGAAAAAGCAGAATAAATCTTTCTTTCTCTTAGTTTAATCTCTCCGTTTTAGGTTCATTTATACGACCCACGCCACACGGCCTGACCTGTCGGGAGAGAAATTAATCTAATGGATCACATAATACTCTTTTGATCACACAAGGACATGGAGGGCCTCCCCGAATGAGGGATCAGCTCAATGCCAGGGCCACCTCCGATACAACACAAACATTTAAGACATTACACACCATTCACTCACACATATGAAAGGATTAAAGGAAGGATAGCTGTCCATGGCCGGACTTTCAAGAGGTACAATTCCGGCATTTGCCTGGAAATAACTGAGGAAACTGTGAAAAACCCGTTAGAATTGCTGGCCCTTGGATCGAACCCCGGACCTCCCGAATGCAAGGCTAGCCCTCACTCCGCTAGCTCGCTCGGTACCAGAATAAATCAAATATTAATTTTGTGCGTCCAAAACCCCAAATTTATCAAGAGACTTCCTTTAAAAATACTAGAATTTCGACATGTCGCTAAATGACCTTTTGGTGCCAAATGACTTCCCAGAGCACCAGATCTGGTGATAAAATCATTAAATTGGTAACACTGACCACGACATTGAGCAATCACTAAATTGGTAACACTGACCACGGCATTGAGCAATCACTAAATTGGTAACTCTGACCACGGCATAGAGCAATCATTAAATTGGTAACACTGACCACGGCTTTGAGCGTGCATTATATCATGAGACAGAAGTCGAGGACTTCCCGTTAGAGACGAACGGGGACAAACATCTCCAATAGATATTCTGAGCAGGACTCAAGAACGATTATATTTATCTTCAAGAACCGTTAATGGGGAAAGCTTGATATGCGTGACAGACCTGCTGTGACATCCTCATTGTGTAATCATGTTGAATGAAGACGGGCTTGAGACTGGCCCTGGAACATATCTTCTGTGTTGTCCAACGATCTATAACACGTAAACGATACCCTTGATGCTGTTACAACTAATTGAGCATCCACAGTAGTCATTCAGAGTCATGTCTTTACATATGAACGTTGCTTTCACGGTTATTCTCTTGACAGCTTGTTGTAATCAGTCATATCAAACTGGTTCCTGTGGAGAAGATTCTCTTTCACAGGCGCAGTAGAGCGTCGGATGTCAGGGTTGAAATATCGGAGAGTTCAAGTGTAATTTTGGCAGGTTTTTACGGATATTTCCGTTTCCCTTGCCAGAATTCAACCATTTCTCCACTAATCATCATTATACTGTGTCACGCAGACACCTCCCCATCCCATGGTGCATCACGGGCACCATCTATGACGGCCAAATGACGTATAGCTGCGGCAAGTTGATCTTAGAGGGAAATGTTGTTTCACTTGTTTTCTCAATGTGTTCCTTGAAAGTCAGGATTCCTCTCTTTTGAAGGTTTACTTTCCTTTTTTTAAGTTTCGTTTTCAATTCCTTAGAATCGTGTACCTTATACTACTATTACGGATTTCGTATTTATTATTTCACCATTTTTGTGCTATGTTACATTATACCATATTGGCAACAAATTCACATTTTTTTTTTTTTTGTATGAGAGCATCGCCAAGGAGACAAAACATCTCCTACGACCCAAAACGACGATTGTTATCTCTACTGATAGTAACCATCATTTACATACTATAGTCCCGTCGCTCTAATTTCCGTCAGCCAATCACGTTGCAGGTCCGCTACATTTAAACGTGTGCGTCTTGTGATTCGCTGATGAAGATGTTAAGCATTTCCTAAGGCTGGATAAATACTTAATATATAATCGCCCGCCATTTCGGCTCTTTGTTGGCGTTCGCAGAAAGCACACGAGGACGTTATTTGCCGCTCAATTATTTGCTGAATTGCATTGCGTTTGATTTATTATCATAGGAGCTACGACATGATAATGTTTAGCGGTGTGGCAAATAGATCCCTCGTCTGGTAGCTCGGCAACGAAGGAACAAAAATGGCGAACGATACTACCTACCTAGACTTTATAGAGCCTTGATTTCCTAAGACGTAAGCAAAGAGAAGGAGTCACGCCGGGAATACAGCGTCGCGACTATAGTTAGGCTTTATACAGTAGCTAAATAGTATTTAGTAACGTAAACTACAGTAGAGCGTCTCGTTTAGGCACGGTGAAAACGCAAACAAAGTGCAGGTAACGCGTGTGGGGGGAGGATGAGCCGTACGATAAACACGAGGGATACACAAGGTTTTGGTTACAATATTTATGGCGAAGCATTAATTGAAATTATATTTTCCAAAAACATACAAAACAAGTCGACCTGGTTGGCGAGTTGGTATAGCCCTGGCCTTCTATACCCAAGGTTGCGGGTTCGATCCCGGGCCAGGTCGATGGCATTTAAGTGTGCTTAAATGCGACAGGCTCATGTCATAGATTTACTGGCATGTAAAAGAACTCCTGCGGGACAAAATTCCGGCACATCCGGCGACGCTGATATAACCTCTACAGTTGCGAGCGTCGTTAAATAAACCATAACATTTCATTTCATACAAAACAAAAGAACACAAACTGCATATACACATTTTAACAAAGAAGCAATTGTAACGTTGAAATAATTCAATATAACAAATCAAATTTTGCTACTTATATGATGTTGCTTTCAAGCAGGATTTTTTACGGTCATGAATTTCATTCTCTATATGACTAACATAATATCACTGTCTACTGTGGCCGAACTAATAAAACTACAGTATATTGGTCTGAAATGAAAACACTATTTCCTAAATTATACTTTCTCAAAGTTCAGTTTATTCAGGTACACTACCTGTTATGACTACAATCCGTACAGGTACTACCCCTTCCCACTGGCTAAAACATCAGTGAACGAACAGTACAATTACTGTGATGTCGATGGAACGCAGTACGGAGAACATTATTCCTAGTCTCTCGTACTATAACCCAAGGAAAATCCAGTTTAAGCCAACAGAACTGTGTATTCAAGTTACTAACAAGTAGGCAATCGCAGTCGTTCCCGAACCAGCATCCTCTGCGCTTCGCAAGCCGGCGATCGAGGAATGCTATGAAACTGTAATGGTATGGAGATCTTGACGGAATGCTGAAGATCCTAACATGGGAAAATGGGAGAACCATGATAAAAACCTCAACTGCGACCTTGTCCTCCGTGACCGGACCGCTTGTGTCACAGGCCGGTGGTTTAGTCCACGCAGACACCGCAAGAATCACCATCATCACCATGACCACTACTAATCCTACAATCACTACCACGACTACTACCACTACTAAAACCTATGTGATGAATCTTGTCTCACTGTGAGAAGAGAGAAAAAGGAGATATGTCTTACTTCGTCTGTGTTGTTATGGCGATGGGGGGAGTGGAGCGATGCTGGCCATCCATCCAGTGGCGGAAGGGACTAGTTGATATATTCTGTAGCACAGAATAAAATAACAAAATATCTCTCTTCGTACTGTGTAGTTCCGTCACTGAGCTTGTCTTTCAAGAAATTGAGTTCCGGTAACCTGTACAATAACAAGATTTTAAAAGGAATCCTGAAAATTTACAATCCTCCTATAATCTCCATCCTCATTTGAAGGGACTTGGTTTTATTGCTACTGAGACAAGAAAAACCAAAGTAGGTAATACCACCACCACCACCATTACTACTCGATCATGATCAAACGCTCACTAATCGATACCGGAAATGCGGATATTCACGTTAATCGGAAATGTGTCTCTGTCGTGTCTTTGTGTTTCTGTTGTGTAGTCTAAGTAATAAATATTTGACTAAATCCAAAGTAATCGGTGTTTTAATTTTATATGGTATCTTTAATAATATTTAGGGAAGCGAAATTCTGACGATGAGGGTCCTCCATCCATTAAAATAAAATAAGTGTTTATTTATAGCGATGGGAAGATGTGTATAATTGGCTTGTGCCCATGCGGAATAACCCCACTGAAGCTCACAAAGAACCATAAATGGTCAAACAGGAGCAACAGATGTTCGCTTTACTGCACTGTTTTAATGAAATCTTAATAGCAAGTTTGTGCCAATTCAAAACTGGATTGTCAAGATATGTATAATGTAAAAATTGATGTGGATCTTCAGAGAAACATGAATAATAAAACTGAAATAATTTGAGAATATTTTTTTTTATGGAACTCAGCATTGTTTCATTTTTTTTCAGTTAATAGGGCATTCATTTTATGAATGACCTTATTCCATTTAATAAACAGTATAATAAATTACAGGTTCAGAGCCATAGTGGGCGAAGCGCCATTTATTTTTAGTAGGTTATTTTACGACGCTTTATCAACATCTTAGGTTATTTAGCGTCTGAATGAGATGAAGGTGATAATGCCGGTGAAATGAGTCCGAGGTCCAACACCGAAAGTTTCCCAGCAGCCACTTATTAAAAACGGAGAAAGCAAGGGTTAAAGTTAAGTGAATACCATAGTTTAATGAAGATTGACATATCATTTAGTTTTAATGTGTATACTTTATATAACTATCACCACGGCATGGCGCGTCCTCAGGTTGCGGATCGAGGAGACGGCCTCCAGATATGGAGGGTAGTTGTGAATATATTGAATAAGCAGTCGCGGACAGCCAATGAGGGGTGGTCCTCCAGCTTGGGGGTTGGGCGAAGGGCTAACAACCCTTGACCGTAAAAAACAGCTTGTTACGAATCCTTCAAAAAAGCCTCGGAATGGGACTGATTCTCTGGCACGACCACAGCAAAGGAATAAGGTTTTGAGATTTGGTACTTGGAATGTTACAAGTCTATATAGAACAGGAGGGGTAACATTGGTAGCAAAAGAACTAGCTAGATATAGAATAGACTTTGTGGGAGTACAGGAGGTTAGGTTAGATGGGAATGGCATAACACAAATAGGAGATTATTTGTTGTATTATGGGGAAGGAAACGATAATCACCAATTAGGAACAGGATTCTTTATTCATAAAAGAATAAAATCAGCAGTAAAAAAGGTCGAATTTATCAGTGATAGGTTATCGTATTTGGTACTTAAGAGTAGATGGTGCGATATCGTAGTATGTGCAGGACATGTAGCACGTATGGGCGAATTCAGAAATGCATATAGAGTGTTAGTTGGGAGGCCGGAGGGAAAAAGACCTTTAGGGAGGCCGAGACGTAGATGGGAAGATAATATTAAAATGGATTTGAGGGAGGTGGGATATGATGATAGAGAATGGATTAATTTTGCTCAGGATAGGGACCAATGGCGGGCTTATGTGAGGGCGGCAATGAACCTGCGGGTTCCTTAAAAGCCAGTAAGTAAGTATACTTTATATTACTTGCTATATGTTTCCATTGAATTATGGTAATAAACTTCATTTTAACCCTTGTTTCCTACGGTTTTAGTAAATGGCGTTTGGCCCACTATGGTTCTGAACCCTTCAAAATTAAAACGTTTAAAAATACCGGTTTCCTCAATTTGTATTAAAAAATCAGAAATTTCCCTAATTTTTACAAAACCCATCTGGCAACCATATGTGGAATAGGAATATGTCTAATTAGGAAAATATTGAGGAAAAGAATTATACTACCTTAGGAATGCTCCAAAGTTTCAGAACTGCGTGACATTGTCTTTTTCACGGATGTAGAAAAACCATTAGAACAGAAACGGTGTAAGCTCTAATATGCTTCTTTCATCATAAATACATTTAAAAATCTCTATCGTATATGAACAACAAAATTATGAAAGTTCTGAAGCCTCCAAGGTTGTGCAGTCAGGGTCGAACAAGTCTGTTCACCTTACCCACGCATAAAGGAGGAAATAATAATAAAAAGCATTTTATCGATAACTTGAAACAATAAGTCAGCGAATGAGAGTTGAGTAAACAAAAACTAGGAGAGAGAAGGAGAATGACTGTGGATCGACATTACCTGGAGCAACTGCTCAAACGCTCTCATCGCCGCCCGCACGACCTGCTCAGTTTGCACTGTTTTCTTGTGAGGGGGCGTGCGCGTGAATGTGAGTGAGTGGGTGGATGCGTGGGTGTGCCTCCAGGGTGGATAATGCCTTTGTGGCATTCAGGAGCAGTGGCGTAACTAATAGTCAGCCCCTTAATGTATCCTTTAACCCCTCACATGCAAGAGACACAACAATATGTACAGCTCCCGCGAAAGATCTGAAAGCTTCGCGGCCGTTGAGATTTAAAACTGCAAGTATCGGTTTCTATACTGGCGTGAAGTCCACTTGCAAAACATTTCTGTCAGTAGTTCGCTCGCTCCCTAACATGTGCTTGTATCGAATCGCTTTGTGTTACATTACGAAAGTTTTAAAAATATTCAGTGGTAGCATTTATAAGTGTGTATAATGTATATAATATGTGTCGGGAGGAAATTAAATGCAGAATAAATATGGGAAATGCCTGTTATTATTCGGTTGAGAAACTTTTTGTCATCTAGTCAGCTGTCAAAACATCTGAAAGTCAGAATTTATAAAACAGTTATATTACCGGTTATTCTGTATGGTTGTGAAACTTGGAGTCTGACTTTTAGAGAGGAACAGAGATTAAGGGTGTCTGAGAATAAGGTTCTTAGGAAAATATTTGGAGCTAAAAGGGATGAAGTTACAGGAGAATGGAGAAAGTTACACAACACAGAACTGCATGCATTGTATTCTTCACCTGACATAATTAGGAACATTAAATCCAGACGTTTGAGATGGGCAGGGCATGTAGCACGTATGAGCGAATCCAGAACTGCATATACAGTGTTAGTTGAGAGGCCGGAGGGAAAAAGACCTTTGGGGAGGCCGAGACGTAGATGGAAGGATAATATTAAAATGGATTTGAGGGAAGTGGGATATGATGATAGAGACTGGATTAATCTTGCACAGGATAGGGACCGATGGAGGGCTTATGTGAGGGCGGCAATGAACCTGCGGGTTCCTTAAAAGCCATTTGTAAGTAAGTATATTATGTAAAGTTAATTAGTTGGTGTTTTAAGTTGCAATTTTTAAGGAAATGATTCCAATTATTTCAAAATTAAAAGTAAAAAAGTCGGCCTGGGCGGCGCAGTCGATAGTGCTGGCCATCTGTGCCCGAGGTTACGGGTTCGATCCCGCCCCAGGTCGATGGCATTTAAGTTGGTGCTTAAATGCGACAGGCTTATGTCAGTAGATTTACTGGTATGTAAAAAAATCTCTTGCGGGACAAAATTCCGGCGGCACATCGGCCGTTAAATAAACAATAAAAAAGGGAAGAAGCTTCATAATCAAACCAAAGAAGTTATAAACAATGTATTGGTGTTTATGTCTAAAGAAGTTTCTTAAGGAACTGAAATTTCTCCAAAGTTCAAGAGCGAGTAACAACGGCTGCAGGAGTGCCCCGTAGTAGTGTCCAAAAATTTGTGACAGAAACGAAGAAAATAGAGCGGTAACGATGCGTCTTTCGAAACGCCGGATAAGAAAAAAAAGTTTTTAAATTTCTTGAAACTAGACGCATTTGATGAAAGTGTAGTGGGAAGAATAGTGTATGATTTTTAAATCACCGAGAAACACATTTCAAGTCATTGCGTTAAGAATGAAACTGAATGACGCAATTGGCTTTAACAGCAGAAATATTAGTGTTAGAACTCTGCTAAAAATGTGGGATTTTCTCGGAAGATAACGAAAACAAATAGGTCGTTAGTAGTTGAAAAATACGATATTAGGCAAAAGAGGATAAACTACCCGGGGCGAATTTCTAATTATCGAGCTGAGAGAATAAATATTGTGTATCTGGGCAAGTTATACATTTCGCCATCCCATTTGCATAGCAAGTCTTGGAGCGACGAATCAGCACGTGGACTTGTAGCGTCGGTACCAAAGCCTAATAAGCATACACGCTGGAGGTGAGCAATTTGAGATTTGTCTGAAACGACGTACTGATTTGGAAAGCTCAGTATAAATATGGGGATTAATATACTTAAATTAATGAAATTGGCGTTCTCTTTGTGTAAATGTTAAAAAAGTATTTGAAAATTATTATCAGGAAAAGGAAATTCATACCCTAAAAACGTGAAGAATATGTATGCATTTATGCCGTAAAAATAGATAAATATGTTACAAAATATGCATTATCTATCTGAGATTATTTTAACAGAATAATAAGGTATAGGTAACTTACGTTTAGTCTATGGATTTTGAAGTGCTTGCCTCATTGCTGAATGCTCCATTTATGCTGTTACAGTTCACAACTAAGCAGTGACGAATGTTATCTGTTGTCATTCTTCGTCTGTTGTCTCTCAGCATAGCTTTGTAGCGCGAGAAACTTCGTTCTACGTCACAAGAAGTAAGAGGCGCTTGCACAAAAGCTGTGAGCTGTTCTATAGAAAATGTTGTTGGTTTTTGGGGTGTTTTTTTTTTCTTCGAGAATATCTTGAATTTCTTTAAGTTGATAATAGCCAGGGTTTTTGGAAAGAATATTTGCTGTTTTCTCGTTCACTTTACCTCCTACATTTCCCGGAACTGATGTTAAACTGGATATTGTTCTATCGAAATCTGCTAAAGACTGCAGTAAAGGAATACCAATTGCTAACTTGAGAGGCTCCCTATGAGGGCGTCATCGTTACGTTCAAAATTCATAAACATAAATTAGTCGTGTTTACGAGGTTACACACTTTTAAAAATGAGGGAAAGATACATAAACATACATAATATGCAGTTTTCCTGCATAAATGTTAAAATATGATGCTTCTATAAATAAAGGCTAAATATGCACTTATATGCACAATAAAAGTAATAGGATTGTATTCAGAAATTTGTGATTCATGTAGATAATTTTTCAGCATATTCACACAACGATAGAGAACAAATATGCAAATGCATGAACTTTCTTTCCCTATTTATTATATGGAATGTAAGTTATTTTCTGATATCATAGACCTCGGTGGTATCAGTGGTGGTGATGACGACGATAATGAGGATTCCAGTTGGGACAATGAAATGGATAGGATGACACAGCTTGAAGACTCAGACTAGCGGCTTATGGTAAGAGGTCAATGTTTTCAATTAGATGTTTAGCGCGCACATTTTGTAGTTTTCATTCAGGTCTCACCCTCTTCCAAGTGATGTCAACGAGGCTTTCAGATCTTCTGCGCGAGCTGTACTTTATGTCAAACTTTTGTATGGATGCAATAATGGTTCCCTAATAAAAATGTACTCAATTAAATTTAACATCATTTAGAAAAGATCCTGCTGATTTAGAAGTTTTACCAGAGAATTTTCAGTTACATACCAACATCTAGACTTGAGTTTCCAGAAACAATCTCTTATTCGTATATTTCTCTCTTTCCTTTCAACATTTTATTCTGAAACTTTAATTATTATACTCGGCATTCGAATTCATCTTTCTGAGAATTCCCCCACAACAAAGTAAACATCTCAACTAAAAAGTAGCCAATCACCTGTCTGAAAATTCTTTCTAAGAGAAAGCGAAGTAGAAACCAAAATAATATTTAATTCGAAACCAAAAAATATGCTCTGCATGAATTTCTATAGTATTAATTTTCATATACAGTTTCTACCAGAAGTTTAAGGATACTCTTTCAAAATAGATGTTTCACTCCTGTTCTTACATTTATGTGAAACCTCCTGATTTTTATATAGGGACCAAATGCCTGTGAAAAATGAAGTTTTTGTTTTTTTTTTTTTACAGCAAACTCAATCTCTCTATCTTTCAAACTGTGAATTATATAACAATTTTTCTGTTACGAAACGAAGTGTTTCCAGGCAGGTGAATCAGTCGCACAGGCCCAATCCGTTGGCCTCCTGGATCACCTGATTTGACTCCTATGCAATTATTTTTCTAGGGATTCATCAAGAATCGTGTCTATGCGTCTAAGCCATGCACCATTTCCGAATCAGTGGCATGAATTGAACACACGATACAAATAGTTACGCCTGACTTGCTCACCAGAGTCTATGAAGAGTTGATACGTCGCTTACATTTGTGGATTCAGCAGAAAGAAAGTCATTTTGAAAATTGTACACATAATTTGTCAACAACTGAAACTGTTTTCACATTTATGTGTTTTAATAAAGGTTTAAAACACTAACCATTTTTTCGTTTAATAGCTCTGGCGGCGAGGGGAGGGGGTGTTTGTTTCCAAATCGACTGTACGGCACCGGGAAGGATTCTTTCTCGTGAGGATGAACATGATTTAAAAAAATTATCAAAAATAGTTAATTTTTCGAAAGACTCGTTACTTATGAAAGGCCCTGCATAATATAGTATATGTATATCCATGTGTATTTCAAACTATACTACATAGGGAATTAGATATAGATTAAATACAATTTCTTTTGGCATTGCGTTACATAATTCTTTTATCTCAAATAATTGTTTCCATACAGTTCAATAAATAAAATTTTTTCTTCTGTAGTATAATAATACTGTATATTGTTGCAAGATTAATACCTTCGAACAGAATTTTAATTGGAAATATAATCAGTAGACAGTCTTCTTTTTTACAAGGCCTACTAATTCATTACATGAAATGCCACTTTCAATTGTTAATACATGGATTTCTTCTAGCAATGTTAATTCCTTATGTGCTATAGTTTGAAATTCACATGGTATGTATATGAACATGCACAAATATACATTGAGTTACACAAATTCTTCGTTTTGGTCTGTACAATTATAATTACATACCGGTATATCTTGTAACACTTGTTAAGGGTTATGTAACAATTTTCTTTTAAACGCATATTCGTTCCAGCATTCTCTAACCGCACTGTACCACGCGAACTTGAAATCCTTACAAACGAGGTTCTTAGCCCACGAGCTGAAGTGTCTAATATCTCACATCCAATTCCACTGCATCCAATAGTATGAATAATGTAAGATGTCTGAACTTCCAGGAACTGAACACTCAAATTATTACAAACCACATCTGGAACAACTTGCCTCGTCTAGGAAACTTCTCTGGAGATGACTCATTATTCAAGAGATGTTTGTCGGCAGTGACACATTGAGCAAGAGAACGGTGGCATCCGTTTCAGAACAGACACACTATAGAATTACCTGCCGTGAACTGAGAGAGTCTCCCATCATATCAAACCGCTCCGCGAACTTCTCTTTTCCTCGTCATAAAGATATTTGCCTGGAGCAGAGAACGCCTGCTGTAATTTGACATGGGTTCGCTCAGCCCACGGTAATACTGTTATTCTCTACTTAATTTCCAAACGGCCATTTATTTAAAATTACTACTCACTTGTCCTTGATGTAGTCGTATTATATTACCGATATTTCAAATTACAGTATATACGTAAACTGGCATATCGCCAAAATCTAAGGTAACTCTATCTTCCTTGTGGAAAGGTCGGGTACAGTGCACAAAGATTCAAACTACGAGTAGTATGGCAAGCTGTGTAAAATATTCTAGTTCCACTCCATGTGAAAAACAACAAACAAAAGCATTGTAAGACACATTTTGTTTGAAATCAAAAGTATGCCTAAATGTAAATATCATGCCTCGCTTAACGAATAGGCCTATTATATTTTACCATATAAGTATTTATAGCACTATCATCTTATTATACAAGTATTTATAGCACTATCATCTTACCATCAAGTATTTATAGCACTATCATCTTACCATACAAGTATTTATAGCCTATCGCTCAGGAAGCGAATTGAAGTTTATTTCTCAAAACTGTTCAAATGGTAGGCTAGCAGATATTCCTCACTCAGCAGTTCGAACTCCACTAAATTCTGACAGTGGGTGACTTGGTCTAAATACGTTTTTGCAGACAAATTTTATTAACATTTCCTGTCATTACGATTTTATGTGAACTTATTTTGCCAACAGTGCTACAGTACACAGCTGTGAAGTAACGGTTAACATGTCTGACCGTGCAAAGAGCGGGCCCGGGTTCAAGTGGTTGAGATTTTTTCGGGGTTTTCTCTCACCCAATAAGAGCAAATGCTGGGTAACTTTCGGCGTTGGACCCTGGACTCATTTCGCTGGCATTATCACCATCTTACTCAGACGCTAGATAACCATACCAGTTGATAAAGCGTCGTAAAATAACCAATAAAAACAATGCTACAGATGTGTAAATGCGTCTTTAGAAAAGATTCAGAAATTACGATCATTCCTTTTCCTCCTCTGAAATAAAACAGTTTCAATATGCTGAGACACGGGATGAACATCTGGAATGAAGAGTAAAAAGTTATATTACTCAACTCTACACTGGCGCCTGGGTATGAAAAGGGGATAGAGGTTGAGTGAAAGTCATGCTTTGTAACGCCAATTTGGGTAAACTATTATTTATTTTAGTCTGCTCACACGTCAATTCAATGCCGTAATAACTACGAATAGCCTATGATACAAATTTATCGTCAATAGGAAAATCTGTCATTGAATATGAGCAGAAGGAAGTAAGACCCATGTAATCGGCTGTGTTACACGGCCATTCTCATGAACGTGCAATATTGTGGTGCAATTTCACCTCAATCTGTCCGCAATTCCGCCGCAGTAATCAGCCCGCAGTGTGAAGGCCGAAGTGAAAAGAATGCAGTTCAACATTAACTAGGTCTTCGCACATTCGCGCAGCAGTGCCGACTCTTCACGTCGTGTGTAAGAAGTTTAAGTAAACAAATGTAGCTTTTTTAATTAATGATACTTTTCAACTACAACGACTGATCAGATATTGGCATTATCCTGTAGTAACCGCTTCCTTCAACAGCAGTTGCTTTGATTGTTCTTCAGTAACCCAAATGACCCTCTCTAGGAACAACTTGTTGAAACCAATGATCATTTTGAAGCCACAGGCGTGGGTAAACATATAATAGGATGCGAAACTTAATGAGTTTCCCGTAACACATGCTAGAACCGCTAATGTAGAAATTGATCTTGCTGCCACCTGTTGGGCGGTGGAGAACTTATTGCATCTAGCAGCGCACCAAGTAGCGAAAACAAAAACTAATTTAAAGAACGTCTAAAGAAATGAAAATATACAATATCAAATCTTAATTAGATATTATGGGATCAAAAAAAAAAACTAAACATGAAATTTATAAATCAACTGTTAGAATTATAAGTTTGTATGGTGCAGAAACTTTGCAATTAAAAATATTTTTAAATATAAACTTTTGGCATTGGAAATGGACTACTGGAGGAGATCAGCAAGAATTTCAAGAAGAGAGAGAACAAGCTATGATGTAATAAGAGAGAAAATTGAAGTTAAGAACAACATTGTAGATGATATGTATCAACGAGACCTACGAATAATATGGTATAGGCAAGTGATGCGAATGAATGAAGAAAGATTACCAGGGATAGCATATGATTGGATTACATCAAGGAAAAGGAAACGAGGAAAACCAACAACATGGAAAAAGGGCATTCTGGAAGCGATGGAGAGGAGACAGTTAAGAGAAGGACAATGGTGGGATAGAGGAGCGTGGTTTCTTGCAGTACGAGAAATTTACTAATTTGGCTGTCAGATATTCATATACGGAAATTGTTGTTGTTTTCTAATGCCAGGCGTTTGACAATAAAGTCATTTGACCTCTTGCACTCCAATATTTTTCAAAGATATTATCATGACTAGCCAATGAAGCACAGATTTTGAGGTGTTCCGAATGCATTTCTTGGTTTGAGTTGCACAATGGGCAGTTAGGGGACTGATATATTCCAATTCTATGCAGGTGTTTAGCCAAACAATCATGGCCTGTTGCCAATCTAAATGCAGCTACAGACGATTTTCGTGGTAAATCGGGAATTAACTGTGGATTATGATGCAGAGAGTTCCATTTTTTCCCTTGAGATTGTGTTATCAAATTTTGTTTGTTGAAGTCTAAGTATGTAGATTTAATAAATCTTTTCACAGATTAATACGTAGATTTAGTAAGAGGAAAGTGTAAACAGACTGATTAACTCTTAAATTGGCAAAACTTCATTTCTCACACTAGTTTATTAAACCGTGTCGGACTGTAAAGAAAACAACTATCGCAATGTCCATATTTCGTATGTTGTACAATATTATAGTATTGTGAAATTTTGGCTAAATTTAATTTTCCTACCAACTTTTTTCTATAAGATGGCATATAGCCTATTAACCTGTTGTATCCTACAGGAAACATTGTGAATTTAAGGGTTAATAATAACTTATAGACCAAACCATTCTTAAATATCTGAGGATATTCCACCACTAAGCCATAAAGGTTATCGTTAAACCAACAATACTGTTCTTAACCAAGGTCCGTCGATAAGTCAGGTCTTCGCACGCTGCCATATTTGCGCCAAATCATAGGTTTGTTTACATTGCGCTATGGTTGGGCTGTGGAAGGAATGCGTGTTTAAATTTATATATTTCATAAAATAAGTTTCCAAACAGATATTTCGATAACTTTCGGAAAACGTTCTGCTTGACAACAGCAACCGATGGCGCAAAGATGGCGGACATTAGTGGAATGGGATGAGAGGACCTGACTAAAAGCTGTTCGACAGCGACATCTAGAGACCTTGTTCTTAATTAAGCATTTTCGACAGATTTCATTAATAATTTTGTGTGTTACACATTATTACTTACTTACTTACAAATGGCTTTTAAGGAACCCGAAGGTTCATTGCCGCCCACACATAAGCCCGCCAGCGGTCCCTATCCTGTGCAAGATTAATCCAGTCTCTATCATCATACCCCACCTCCCTCAAATCCATTTTAATATTATCCTCCCATCTACGTCTCGGCCTCCCTAAAGGTCTTTTTCCCTCCGGTCTCCCAACTAACACTCTATATGCATTTCTGGATTCGCCCATACGTGCTACATGCCCTGCCCATCTCAAACGTCTGGATTTAATGTTCCTAATTATGTCAGGTGAAGAATACAATGCGTGCAGTTCTGCATTGTGTAACTTTCTCCATTCTCCTGTAACTTCATCCCGCTTAGCCCCAAATATTTTCCTAAGCACCTTATTCTCAAACACCCTGAACCTATGTTCCTCTCTCAGAGTGAGAGTCCAAGTTTCACAACACATTATTATTATTATTATTATTATTATTATTATTATTATTATTATTATTATTATTAAACATTACAAATTTATTTCGTCACATTTCCATTTACGCCATCTCTTCCTATACTTATGTGTACAAAGTATGACTTGGAACGCTGCCCTTTTTATACTTTTACAGTTTTTTTTTTCGCATTTACACTGATTCATTGTTATACTCCTGCATTCTGTTCACTGTAATGATACCAGTTCATCACACTTGCCGGTTCGAGTCTTCCACATAAATGCTTCCACTTACAGTAATTAAATGAATCACAACTCATTTTTTTCATAAGCAGCTGTTAAGAACATCTGTCTTATTTCTTATGGTTACAAGAAGTACCAATGCTTTCCTCCAAATGTAACAAAACAGAAGGCAGATTCGAGGATCTTGTTGCTGTATTATATTCAGTGCTTGAATTGGATCGGAACGAAACGAAACACTGTTCCGGTTCATGAAAAAAGTAACCGGTTCCGTTTCGGTTTTTGTGAAAATTTGGCAGGTTCCTTTATTTCTTGAAAAAGATGTTACCGAACTCTCGTTAAGTAATGAAATCATCTAAAAACAGGAACAATGATGTCAGTTTGCAAGAAATGCAATATTAAATATGGTTACTGGTAAAAAAAGAAGAAAACAAAATTAGAGAAGCTTCGATTTATTCAGAGGGATTGTTGTAGGGGAGAATTGGGTAGTATCGGACATCGGGTAATATCGGACAGTGATGTTTCTTATATCTACCACCAGATGGTAGTACAGTGATGTTTCTTTTTATCTGCCACCAGATGGTAGTAGCAGTGTTCAGATGTCGCATACAGAAACGTAACCATGTCACTTAGGTACTACCATCTGGTGGTAGATGAAAGAAACATCACTGTCCGATATTACCCGATGTCCAATACTACCCAACTCTCCCCTATGCAACAGTAATGTCTATGCGAAAATATTGTTTATTATATATACGGTTCCCCTTGTTGAATTTGGTTTATTTTACGACGCTTTATCAACTGATGATTAAATAGCGTCTGAGTGAGATGAAGATGATAATACCAGCGAAATGAGTCCGGGGTCCTGTGCCGAAAGTTATCCAGGATTTGTTCTTAATGGGTTGAGGGAAACCCCCAGAAAAAATCTCAACCAAACGACATTTCATACAAGTTGAGAGGATGCGAAGGCATTTCTTCCCCTTCTACATGTCCTGAGATTGTCTGTGACAGACCGGTAGCTGTTACCTCTTATACCTGCACTCCCCCCGCCCCCAAGCTGTACACACGAGAAAACAAAATATTAAATAAAGTACATTAGTGCATATAAAATACAGTGATATAGATGTTCGACAATTACATGTTTGAGTATATTTTAGTGTCGTTTTTACAATATTTTCAACTAATAATTAATTAAATTAAGGGGATGACACGTGCAGATTGTCCCATTATGTATACTATAGTGTACCAACTAGCAGTGAAGAAAACATTTATCTTCTGCTGCCAGTAGTTTTTTAATGTGTCAGTTAATATAAACAGCAATAACATTAAATATAAACGCTTTCGAAATATAAATTACCAGTAAACACTTTCAATAATAAAATTTGTCACTCTGTTGAAAGTCAATAAGTCGAATGTTTATGACATGGACAGTAGCATCTTACCCTTCACTGATGGTAGAAAGTGTGAGTAGAGGGGAAAGGCTGATCAACCAAACTGAAATGGGGAGGTAACTTGTCCCACTAGGGATTTGAACCTAGATCCGCTCGTTTCACGGTTAGACATGCTAACCTATTCCTTTCCGGATTCCCTCTACTTTTATTCAGTAGGTACCTAATCAATCAGATTGTGGCGAGTGAAAAGTTGAGAATATGAGAATATGTAGTAACATGGAAGTGCTTTTGGTTTAATGGCTTAAAAATGACTTTAAAGAGATGGTTAATTAAGAAATAGCCATGCTATTCTGCACAAACGTCAATGATTACAAAACAGGACAGTCTCTGAAGAGAATTAAATGATAGTCTTAAAATAGAATAAAATAAATAAAAGTCAAAACGGAAAAAATGGTAATGGTTTGCGTGAAACCTATAAGTGCTTCAAATAATGAAAACAAGA
Organism: Periplaneta americana; assembly: GCF_040183065.1. Classification (NCBI taxonomy): domain Eukaryota; kingdom Metazoa; phylum Arthropoda; class Insecta; order Blattodea; family Blattidae; genus Periplaneta; species Periplaneta americana. The sequence goes on along the minus strand of NC_091121.1, from coordinate 149,009,370 downwards.
TTGCAGTAAGTCCAATATATTTTCTGTTCAGTCAACTGTCCGAAGACAGGTCTGAACCTCGCAAGTGATACTAACAAGACACCACTTATGAGGCAGTTAGGTCAGGAGATAATGGAGTAGGGTGGCCAGTTGCTTTACCTATACATACATAGACTACATACATACATACATACATACATACATACATACATACATACATACATACATACATACATACAAACAAACAAACAAACAAACAAACAAACAAACAAACACCGGTGTAGCTCAGTCGGCTAAGGCGCTTGCCTGCCGATCCGGAGTTGCGTTTGGGCGCGGGTTCGATTCCCGCTTGGGCTGATTACCTGGTTGGATTTTTTCCGAGGTTTTCCCCAACCATAAGACAAATGTCAGGTAATCTATAGCTAATCATCGGCCTCATCTCGCTATCACCAATTTCATCCACGCTAAATAACCTCGTAGTTGATACAGCGTCGTTAAATAATCAAGTAAAAATACATACACACATACATACATACATACATACATACATACATACATACATACATACATACATACATACATACATACATACACACATACATCGCTGATTAGCTACATATTACACTAATCAGACTTCAGATGCATACAAACAATTGTTCTTCCTCTGACACATGTCGTCAAATGAGATGTACTGTCTGATAATAATAGATGTACATATCAGCCAGAACTTCAATCAGAGGCAGAAGTCCGATTATGACCAGCAAAATTGCTCTTGATATTCCTAACTGCAGGAATATGTCACAAAGTGTAAACATTACAGAAAATCGAACAAGTGGTTAATAGTGAAATTGAAAGAGAGGTTTCCAGGTTGCACATGTAGCCTATAAGCAAGTCAATAACTTGGGTATGCTTTTCGAGAAAATGTACACATTAATAACTGGGGGCACTGTAAAATTTCCATAAACGAAAACAATGAAGAAAGCTAGCAATCAAGCACTAGGAAAATTATATTTGTGCATTAAAGATATTCCGCTCACTTTAAAGTTGTCAATATTTTATAGTAGACTGAGAAGAAAAATACTGACGCACAAATAGAACATTTTGATGAGAAAAACTATCCAGAAGCATGTATAAAATTGAGGAGAATCAACGCTCATCTGTGGGCATACCGAACGACAGATTTACAATGATTAAATGACATAGATAGAAAGCTGGCCGTACGCAGCAGTAGCAGCAGTTTTATTTTGCCTGGCGAGTTAAGGCCATAAGGCCTTCTCTTCCACTCAACCAGATTTCAATAATATTAGCATTTCATACAGATATTTACAGTCAAGACACGCTCACAAGTGTGGTGCGACAGACAGAGGACTCGCACAATCAAACATTAAGAAATACATTCACATTGTATTCACTTTAATTAGTATATTTCAAATGATTTGTTTGAAATTTAATTTAAAAAGTTGAAACATATGTACAAAAAAGAAGAAATAACATGTATGTATTTGTTGTTGAATCAATTGTCCGAAGACAGTTATAGTTAAACCATTTAAAATAGGTTATTATTTACGTTAAGGCGATGCGCTACTGAAATTTCTAAAATCCACAATTTTTGAGCTAGAGTGTTGAAAGTTTTATTGAATATGCGTAACAATATCATAATCACACATTGCAAATTCCAATCTTCTCATAAACACTTAAAAATAATCTTATTTTGTTTTCTTTCTTTTTTTTTTTATTTTCTCACTGAAAATCATATTTCTAAAAAAAATACATATATATTTATTTTTTCAATATAATTTTTCTTAAAGATGGCACTGCATATTGTGAAATGGAACATTAGTAATGTCCTACTATAATTTGTTCATTCGAAAAAAAAAATAATTTCTTCAATGTTCAAACATTAACATAAAAATAATACTGCTTTACGTATAATTCTCTAGCAATAAAACTATGCTAAATACAGCCCATCAAATGCTCCAGAGATATTAATGAATAAGTATGGCAAGTTTCATCACTCTAGCTTTAACCACTGAGAAATAAAATGAATAGTTGTCGTTGAAAACGTAGGAAATCTTTTTTTTCGAGATAATTAAATTTAAAGTTGTGGTTAAACATAACTCGTGCATTAACACAACTTCTTCCAAATTCATTTGCAGATTTAATATATTGATAATATGCCATCAAATTTTCACGAAAATACTCATGAAAGCGTACATATTTTTAGCGCGAAAATAAAAAAAAATAATCAAAGTTATAAAAATTCCACTATTTTCAGTAGCACATCACCTTGAAAAGTTATAAAATGCGTGTTTTATGTGGAACAGAGTCTCATATATAAACTTGCGGCTTATTGTTCCGTATTTTAATTTTATTTGCAGTCATTTATTTATAAGTAAAAAAAAATATGTATTTAACTAAAAATCCGTTCTCTGGTGTTGACGTATGGCAACGCAGATCTATAAAAAGAAGTTCCGTCGCTCTTATTTCCGGCAGCCAATCACGTTGCAGGTCGGCTACATTTAAAAGTGTGCGTCTTGTGATTCGTTGATGATGACGTTATGCATTTCCTAAGGCTCGATAAATACTTAATATAATCGCCCGCCATTTTTGTTCTTTAGTTGGCGTCCGCAGAAAGCACACGAGGACGTTATTTGCCGCTCAATTATTTGCTCAATTACAGTGCGTTTGATTTATTATCATAGGAGCTACATGATAATGTTTAACGGTGCGGTAAAAAGATTCCTCGTCTGGTAGCTTGGCAACGAAAGAACAAAAATGGCGAACGATACTACCTACCTAGACTTTATAGAGCAAACAGGAGGAGTCACGCCAGGAATTACAGCGTCGCGACTATAAAAGTTAGTTTCAAAATGAAATTAAACTTTAAAAATGGGACACGAACAAATTTTAAATTACTCCATTCTTATGAAAGCTATAAAAGCCACGTCATTACTTTTAACTTTTCGGAAAAAAAAAAAAAAAAAAAAAAAGATATGAAATCATTACGCTCGGATGTATAGTGACTCACAAAATGGTGTACAACCTGGTAGAGACACTCGCTGAAGCAGCAAGAAATTATGAAAAACCATTAACGATATAGTTATCTAAACCTCAATTTCATATTAAAAGCAACCGAACAAACTTCGTTGTAACAGTATGAAAAAAATGACAATATCAACAGCATGCATTTAATAATTATTCACATTTATAGCGCGAGGCATGTGGCTCGTTATTTTATCCTGTGGACTGTAGAGTGGATGTATGTTAGCAAACGAAATCTTTCTACGTCAATAGTGGTTATTGTTGTGGCAAAGTCCGTCTCATTCTGTATTCCTCCACTCGAGCGGATACACAAGTTACATGTTTAAGTTTCCATTTGTTAAACGTCTCGTTCGTGGTTTTCTCCCTCCTCCAAACTTCTAAAAAAATCACGCACGTGACAAACACATTTCCTATTTGGGCACGTGTCCGGCAACAATAGTATGCCGACGTACAAGAGCGATCTAAGTCTGGTTCACCTCAGCAATTCGTTTCAGTACATTCACGACTTAATCGTTGCAGTCAAAAGTGGTTATCCGCCTCAATTTATCTGAACTACTTCCGGAAAAGAAAGCAAGTCTTACGGCGATGTTTATCAATTTCAGTTTAAAATGTAGTAATCATGTAACCACAGGTTATGAAACCGCGGTTAAAATGTAACCGCGGTTAAAATGTAATTTTGATGGACCATTTACAAACATCGATTACTTGCCCATGGTTAGCCGACACCTTATTTAAGGGGTTAGGTACAGCTTAGAGAAGTAAAATTTTGGAAATAGTCAACATTTTTTTCCTCCTTACTGTATCGTGTACAATAATAAAAATCAGTATGTGTAAAACACTGTCCTTCTGCTATATGAAAAAAAAAAAATACGATTTAAAAAAATTATTTATAATTTTTTTTCAAAATTCAGTTCAGTGTGGAGTGATGAAGCATTTCCCACATAACTCAAAAACTATCCAACATTCTGTGATGAAATGTTTTGTGTGTATTTATGTATGTCATATCTACAGTATGATGCAAGATCACTCCTCTAACTTTGATAGAATCTCTGATAAAAATACATTCATTTTTAAAAATGGTCAAATACCAGTATTTTCTTCCAACACAAAATAAAAAAAAAAATATTTATTACGGAATGTAGTTGAAAGAGCAAGATATTGTAAACATGAGTTTCAGCAGTAAAATAAAATAGAGAGAACATAAAAAGTTAACAAGTTTATGAGTTATGAGGGAAACGCTTCATCACTGCACAGTAAACTGCCACCATTTTGAATTTTGAAAAAAAAATATATAGAATTTTTTTTTTTTCGTACTGCAGAAGGACAATGTTTTCCACATACAAATTTTCATTATTGTAAAAGATACAGTAATGCAGTAGTGTCAGAGTTGTAAGCTCCGAAACCGGTTGTGGTGCTAGAGACGTCCAGTCGGAGAGTGAACTTGCTTATGTCTGTGGAAGCACCGGAGCACGCAACGAGTTATAGTGGAGCGCTCCGCTCCGTTTAGGCTGTGTCTGACAACGCTGCAGTAATGGAAGAAAAAAAAGTTTAATCTTTCCAAAAGTTTTACTGCTGTAAGCTGTCCTAACCCCTTAAGCGGAGTGAGGTTTACGATGGTCCACTGCAAAGTTACAAATGAAAAGCATCCATACATCTGCAAAAATGTTAGTCAACATTTAACGACTGCGGTTTCTCCGTTTTACATCGAAACGAGCGTATTCAATATTTTTGTATTGTATTATACTTATTTGTTTGATTTCGTCGTTATTACGTGTGAGAGTTGCTTGATGAAAACATCGTGGCCACGGCTAGCTCAATTACAAACGGAAATTCTCACTCCATACTAACGATCTTCATTTAAATGTCTAGACGTGAGCAGTATTTGTGAATGCATAGCACTAGTTCTCAGTGGTCCAATATTTGTGGATGGGAATATATGTAGCGACAGCGCTGGTCTAAAAATTAGAACCCACTGTATTACTGTCATTTGAAATGTGGATATGAAAAAGAATGGAGCATGTGAAGTGGACAGGCAAAATAAGAAATGAAGCTGTGTTGGAAAGAGTGGGCGAAGAAAGAATGATGATGAAACTGATCAGGAAGAGGAAAAGGAATTGGTAGGGCCACTGGCTGAGAAGAAACTACCTACTGAAGGATGCACTGGAAGGAATGATGAACGGGAGAAGAGTTCGGGGTGGAAGAAGATACCAGATGATAGACGACATAAAGATATATGGATCATATGTGAAGACAAAGAGGAAGGCAGAAAATAGAAAAGACTGGAGAAAGCTGAGTTTCCAGTGAAAGACCTGCCCTTGGGCAGAACACTATTAATGCATGACTACCCTTTTAAGTCGGATAGTGTATTTCAACCTTCTGCATTTCTTAGGTAATTCCTTCAACACGTTATTTTCAATCATGGAAACTTTTTCATGTAGGTAGTTTTGTATACAGAGTAAACCACAAGTATTATCAATAATTTCAGGGGTTTATTCTTCGAGATATTTCAAACAAAAAAGTTTAATACAATTTTGTTCGCTTTTGCTTCCTTTCCGAGACAGACATTGTGTTATATGAAACATTTCATTCCATGTTTTGGGAAAGCCATTGATTGAATTTCCAATGTGCCCAGTCAATTTAATAGAACTGTGCATTATAATCAGGCTTCGGTCTAGGGACACAGATTAACCAGTATGTGGTTTAGAGTGCACGGAGTATAAATGACGTCATGACCCGTGTGGAAGAGTGACTGCAACAGCACAGGTGGGTCCGTAATGTGCATTACCGTTGTGTGTAGTCCTATTGCTGCTTGGCTGCGGTACGTGTAACAGGCTTCGGCGTAGGGACACCTGATTGAAGGTTACAACTCAGTTAATACTTTAATGGTAGACTAGGAATGTACTGTACATACTGCATCTGTACAGGGTGAAATATATTTTGTGCCGAACTGTGACAGACTGTTTACATGTTGAGACACGAAGTAAAGGCGCGCTCCATTTCCCACGCCACTCGACTAACACAACACTATCGGCCGTGCGTTCTGAACGTCGTGCGTTTCTGAGCCCAGGACCGAAGCCTGATTATAATACATGATTGAAAAAAATAGTTTGTCCTTTACATGTGTAGAAATTTGATCCGAACAAATAACGTTTCGTTCTAAAAAGCCATTTTTAAATATTACATTTGTCCTAATCATTTTCTTCCTCCTGTCTAATTTACAAGCAAACAAAAGCATTACGAGAGGAGTTCGGCCGGCGCCGTGGATCGTGTCCCGGCATAGCTCAGTTGGAAAGAGCGCTCAGCGCGCAGAGCTGAGAGGTCCTGGGTTCGATTCCCGGTACCGGTAGGAATTTTTCTCGTATTAAATAGTAATAATACATATTGGTTACTTCATAGTAGCCATGTAGTATTCAATGAGGTGGGCGAGACCTCATACAAAATGAATATGTGATGTATTAACTGTTAGCAGTTGTCACAAACTGATGTTGAATATGACCACAAAGTCATTTAAATATGCGCTCCTGTATATATGACTTGTATCGTCTCAAATGCAGGTAGTAAGGCCGTAAAAGCACTACGAGAGGGGTTCGGCCGGCGCCGTGGATCGTGTCCCGGCATAGCTCAGTTGAAAAGAGCGCTCAGCGCGCAGAGCTGAGAGGTCCTGGGTTCGATTCCCGGTGCCGGTAGGAATTTTTCTCGTATTAAATAGTAATAATACATATTGGCTACTTCATAGTAGCCGTGTAGTATTCAATGAGGTGGGCGAGACCTCATACAAAATGAAACTTAAAAGACCACAAACCTATCTTTTTGTTTCTGACCAAACCGTACTTCCGCCTTAAACAATAAAATTACCAATATAACATAAGTAAAACTAGCTCCAATCAGCAATAAAAAATTGCTGGCCTTACACATAATATTATTATTACCGTCTTTCTGATCCACTATGACAGGTCATATGTCAGTTATGTCCGCAACAAGTGTCGTGATCTGGTTTTACACTCAACAACAGATTTTACAGATAGAACCACTCAGCGCGTGGCTCAGCAGGGGATGAAACTTATTTCACACCTTGTTTGCATTACGAGGCGTGAGGACTGCATTCCCAAACTCTGACCCACGCCCGTTATTAATATCCTCATGTTACACATTAATTCTGTTTAACCGCAAAACGCGGGTAGCACAACGCAGTGCTGTTAGAGTTAATGGTCACTAGATCCAAAATAACGTCAATACTACACAAGTAATTATGTGTTTATAATTGTGATACTTGATGTCTAATCAGGTGAATGAAGGCGAAACTCGAGTCAGAATCACTAACGCCACTCCTTCTAGGGTCATTCGGCCTGTTACATTCTAAGATGGAAGGACAGCTGGGCCATTCCATACAAAATTTAAGAATATGCCAGCGATGTCATGAATTTTTTTTTGGGGCTTTTAATATAATAATGCTATTACTTACTTACTTACCCGGAGGTTCATTGCCGCCCTCACATAAGCCCGCCATTGGTCCCTATCCTGAGCAAAATTAATCCATTCTCTATCATCATATCCCACCTCCCTCAAATCCATTTTAATATTATCTTCCCATCTACGTCTCGGCCTCCCTAAAGGTATTTTTCCCTCCGGCCTCCCAACTAACACCCTATATGCATTTCTGGATTCGCCCATAGGTGCTACATGCCCTGGCCGTCTCAAACGTCTGGATTTAATGTTCCTAATTATGTTAGGTGAAGAATACAATGCGTGCAGTTCTGTGTTGTGTAACTTTCTCCATTCTCCTATAATTTCATCCCTCTTAGCCCCAAATATTTTCCTAAGAATCTTATTCTCAAACACCCGTAGTCTCTGTTCCTCTCTCAAAGTGAGAGTCCAAGTTTCACAACCATAAAGAACAACCGTTAATAGCCTATAACTGTTTTATAAATTCTAACTTTCAGATTTTTCGACAGCAGACTGGATGATAAAAGTTTCTCAACCGAATAATAACAGGCATTTCCCATATTTATTTTGTGTTTAATTTCCTCCCCAGTATCATTTATATTTGTTACTGTTGCTCCCAGATATTTGAACTTCTCCACCTCTTCAAAAGATAAATTTCCAATTTTTATATTTCCATTTCGTACAATATTCTGGTCACGAGACATAATCATATACTTTGTCTTTTCGGGATTTACTTCCAAACCTATCTGTTTACTTGCTTCCAGTAAATTTTCCAAGTTTTCCCTAATCGTTTGTGGATTTTCTCCTAACATATTCACGTCATCCGCATAGACAAGCAGCTGATGTAACCCGTTCAATTCCAAACCCTCTCTGTTATCCTGGACTTTCCTAATGGCATACTCTAGAGCAAAGTTAAAAAGTAAAGGTGATAGTGCATCTCCTTGCTTTAGCCCATGAAAATAAATTAAAGTGCCAACTATGACCGCCATATCATTAATATTTTAGTCATATGGATGACTGAAAATGGGTGCGAGTTACATGTTATCCATAATTTAAAATATTCTAGACACCCTATATGAAGTGTCATCGAAACTAAACAGACGCCATTGTAAACCTGAATAACCATATTTTAATACCTTAAAGACTAATCCGAATAATATTAAGGCATACTCATAAAAACACCTCATTGAAAAAATTAATCGTTTTATATTCGAATGCAACAAATTAAATTCATGAGAATTTCATTCGTATTAAAGAAAATCTTATTCCTAATTCATCTCCCAAGTATCTCAAAAAAACCTGTGAATAATTAAATTAATAAAATTATTAATTTTTGTTCTGACGGTTGAAAATCGCTTGCTATGTGTGGCGGTCGAAGCGTTCGCGAGACTTCATAACGATGAGTAATCTCAAACGTCCGAGACGGACCTTGACCTTGATCGCGCAACATTCTGTACGAGGGAGAGCCTACCTGCTGAGCTCCTTTGTTCCGGTGAGTTATTTTTATTAAAAACTGACATGATATTTAAGTCAACATTCTGAATTTTCACAGTGGAATCAATATACCCTAAAGAATTAAACACCTATTTTTTTCGTCTGTAAAAATGAACTGAATTTTGTGTTCTATATTTTTTAAAATTATTTTACGGTGAGTAGGCCTAACTATTTAAGAAATTATATATTTTTTTCCATTTTAAGGGCATTTATAAACAAGGCTCTCCTTTTTCGAATTGCACTGAAATCATTTTTCCATCTTCTTTTACATAGTAAGAAAATTTCAATGAATGAAACCGTGTTCTTTGTTAAACCAATATTTTAAATTCTGATTGCTGCCAAACTATGAAAGATATAAATATAGTATTGCTTGAAATTCATATTCAGAACATACAAAATAACCTACTACAATATTTTTAACTTTTCAGACATCATGGTTCAAAAACATACTTTTTTTGCATGGAATGACCCCAGCTGAAAGAAGAACAGTTTGCTTCAGGAAGGAAAAAGGTACGAGGGATGCAATTGAACTACTACGAACAATCAGCGAAAGATAAAGATACCTAGAGAAGAATAAAGAAGTGTATATTATAGTATTTGTGGACCTAGAAAAGGCGTTAGTAAAGTAAATTGGATTGTTCTTCTCATACACATCTCGTTTTCAATGTCTTGTCATTTTGATAAGATTTTATAAACATAAATGCTTTGATTTCAAGCAATAGCAGTCTTATTTCAAGTGCATCGTTATTCAAAAAGATCTCCGAGGTTTAAAAAAATCACCACAAGCTGGTTATTGATCTCATTTCAGTGAAACTTTGATAGAGATAAGAAGAAACTAGAAAGTTAGTTTCATACGTCTGCCATCAGGCGATGTTAGAGAAAATGGCGTTCGCCGGAGCGGAGAAGGGATTTTGTGTATTGAAATTCCTTGTGAATGATTCAATAATCACCAGTAGACTGAACCATTATAACATTATACAGTGGGGACTGAAAACCCGCATGGTCCTTCTCTCGCTTAGTAAAATTGTAAAAAATTCTCAAAAAGTACTATCATAATATTATTATTAGTATCACAATATTACCAACCTTTACCCTACTGACCCTTTGCACACTTAGCACAGACAGTAAGTATAAAGTGGATATATGTCTGCATTATGACCGGATTACATAAAAAGTGTGTATATTTGAGGTATTTATAAGGGGTAACGGAACTTTGTGCCCACCCTGTACTATTTCATTACATATACATATTTTTAATTGACCTAACTTGAAATAAGATAAGAATTTACATATCTCGGATCAATATTGACAGCAAATAATGATCTAAGGAACGAGGTACAAAGAAGAATAAATCTGGCTAACAGGGCATATTATTCACTTTTACCAATTGTTAAAAATAATAACTAGAGAAATCAAAATTAAGATATATAAAACCCTAATAAGACCCATTATAACATATGGTACAGAAACATGGGTCCTAAATAAAAATACATGCAAACAACTAGCAGTATTCGAGAGGAAAATCTTAAGAAGGATTTTCGGAGCAATTGAAACAGTGGATGGATGGAGAGCCAGATATAATAATGATATACTGTATGTATATGAACTGTATAAGGAATCGAATTTGGAGATGAACATAAGATGTCAAAGATTGAGATGGTTGGGACACGTCACAAGGATGGAAACTATAAGGAAAGTGAAGATTGTCTTCAATAACAATCCAGATGGAACCAGATTAAGAGGAAGACCGAGAACAAGATGGTGGAACTATGTACGAATGGATGTGAATAGATTAGGAATAAGGAATTGGAGGGATTTGGCGATGGATAGAGAAGAATGGAAGATAGCCATAGAGGAGGTTAAGGCCCACTTGGGCTGTAATACCAAATAAGAAGAAGAAATAAGATATGTTACCAACAGGCAGGAGATTCGCAATGTAGTAACTACAGTACTCCAAACAGGATTTTTTGTAGACTACCGGTCTTACTAATAAAAACTCTATATACAGACATTTTATTCTCCTATAACTTATACAATGAGGAGCTCGTTTATACGTCGTATGTAAATTCCTTACTAATAATCACTACATACGTCGTGTATAAAGTATAACTGTTACACAGCTACGTCATAGTTTCGTCACTACTTCGTTACGAAAGGTAATAGAATATCTGAGGTTCTCTATTGCATCCGGTAGAGCGCTCTAGTGTGGCGTGTTAAGTATCGCTAGTACAACTGGCTCTGATCGATTACCACACTATATTTTGATCAAAGAGTACAGCTACAGCAATATTATTCTAATTATTCTGTGCTCTTTGGTTTGTTCTTCTGTGGTTACAAGGCAACCATCATAATAAAATGACAGTCGATACGAACAGCTTTTAGAGGGGCGGCCATTTTTTCTCTATATACAACGCTTAAACAAGGGGTTTTTGTGTATATAACTACTGCAAAGCAATTCCCATTGTATAGTTACAGGCTGTTTATACTACGTCCATAGCTTATGCATGGTTTATTAGTAACGTTTCCTGTTTCAACTCTGCATAAGTCTCGTGTAAAAACTTATACACGGTTTATTAGTAAGACCGTATATCTTTAAAAATGAGTTCATGTACGGCATAGTGCATAACTTCAACAGAAACACGTACGGCCTGTCTGTGACCTTACGAAGTAGATTTCATACCTACTTAATAAGACTGCGACGGTTAGTGAATACCGGCTACATTTCTTAGCTGTATGAGGTGTCACTTGTAAAGAATCCTCAAAATTATTAAGTGATTATATTATCGTAAAACTGCGCCAATGGAAGTAACTTTTCAACCACACAGAGTCATAGAAGAATAGTAAAGATTGACTCTAACCAATTTCAGATCACGTTCGAGTGAATGGAATTTCATGGTCTTCTGGTACAAGAATCCACCTTCAAGTTTGACGTCCATTCATCAGTCTGATTTATTCATCCACTTAAAAAGTCCCCGTTCTAATTTCTTTTAGAATGAGTTACTGATTCAGCGTCCTTCAGTATCATCCAAAGCAGATTAACAGCATCCTCACAATACAGTGGCTAGGATCACCAGTGACAAGTTTGAATTATAAGATTCAATTTATAAAATAATCGAATTAAATCAGACGATCAAATAAGTTACGCTAATTTAAACTGCTTCTCCCCTCATCTGAGGAGTTTTGAATTTTTTAAATATAGGTCTAAGAATGTATTTATTTATTTAATGATCCTTAATATGTGCAAAGGGGTACAAAAGTACTCACAGCTGACACGAAAAACAAAGAGAGCTGGAATGAAAGAGGAAATAAACTATTTCATGACAGCTACAGCACAAATATCACGCGGTTTTCCGGATATCTAGATCCATTCTCTTCTGTAA